>NC_080162.1:138145161-138445161 GCF_950295315.1 Erinaceus europaeus | reverse complement strand
GTTCCAGCTGATGGGGGCGGGGCTGATAGTGACTGAAGAGTTATTATTAAAGTATGCCAGCCTCTTGCCCTTATTCAGCTTTTGTAGTCCTTGCTTTGATAAGGATAGCTTGGGAGTGAGTGAGGGAATTATAATAGGAAATAGGTGAGGAGGGTATCCAAGTCTAAGTAGACACTATTTCATTATGAACTTTATATTGACTCACTCTAGACTATTGTGTATTTTTGTTTCAGGTATATATTTTGCCCTAATTTATGGATACATGTGAACATATGCTCTAACTCACGGGACCTGGTCTATATCTATGTTTTGAGACTTTGTTAGGAAGTGAACCACCTAGAATAGAATTAGAGAATACCTAGAAAGGAAAGGTCTCACCCGAGTAATGTGGCTGAAAGGTTGACATTCCATGTCTAAAGTTCTGGACACAGTCTGAAGTGAAGCATACCCAGGTGGTACTCGTTGCATTGATTAGGTTGGGATCAGCAGACGCAATATCATTTGGTATGAATTAAGAGAAACATGCAGGAAAGTGAGCCCCACTCTAGAGGTTCCAGGACTGGGTAAATATAGGTTCTATAGCAGAAGAGGGAGGTTCCTGCTTAAGAAGGCAATAGATAGGTATTGCTATACTCACATTATTTGGCAATTGGGTTAACTTTGAAAGATCCCTTTGTTTGGATTTGCCTTATCATACACAATATAACTATAGTCACATAATCTCCCCATACAATAACTCGGATCCACCTGCATATCAGATTTCAGGCTCGGGCAAAAAGAAAAAGAATAAAAAAACAACAAACTAGTATAGCCACAGGCCCTTTGGAATTTAACTAAATTATGCCTACTAGCTGTCTACAAAATGGAGGATCCCCCAACTCTTCATCTGCACTATTCAAGACCTTAGGTCCATGGTTGGTTAACAATTTGTTTGGCTTTGTATGTTAACTCTCTTTTCAGCTACCCGGTTCCAGATGCTAGCAGGATACCGACTAGACTTCCTTGGACAGACAACCCCACCAATGTGTCCTAGAGCTCTGATTTCCCAGAGCCCTTCCCCACTAGGGAAAGAGAGAGACAGGCTGGGAATATGGATTGACAATGCCCATGTTCAGTGGGGAAGGAGTTACAGAGCCAGACCTTCCACCTTCTGCATCCCGCAATCTTCTTCTAGCGTTTGCCCTTCTTCCGTAGCCAGTCAACAGTGTAAGGTTGAAAGCTGTCAGGAGCTGCTTGTTGCTGGCTTTGAAAGTGACTGGGATCCATGTGGATTCAGTCGGCTAGGAAGGATCGTCAGTTTCCCCAATGAATGGGTACTCACGGGATGCACCACAAGAAGGTCGATCCAATGCATCCCGTGCATCCCGCAATGACCTTGGGTCAATACTCCCAAAGGGTTAAAGAATAGGAAAGCTGTCAGGGGAGGGGATGTGATACAGAGTTCTGGTGGTGGGAACTGTGTGGAGTTGTACCCTTCTTATCCTATGTTTTTGTCAGTGTTTCCTTTTGATAAATGAATTAAAATTAAAAAATAAAAAATAAGTCCTACCTTCAATACCCCATACCACCATCAGTCAAAGCTAAGCAATGATTTGTTCTCTCCCCACTTCCCACTTCCCCTCACCTCTCTCTCTCTCTCACTCTCTCCCTGTCCTTGCTTCCTGTCTTCCTCTTTCCCTCCTTCCCTCCCTTCTTTTTTTCCAAATATATATATATATATGTATATTAATAAAGAACACTAGTCCCATTCATGACATCATCATGAACTAATCATGCCCAAGATCTAATTTACTAGCTTGATCAATTTTAGGAATTAGGATTTCACCATTATCAATTTTGGGAAGATAACAAACATGAGTGAGGAAGGAATATAGATTTTTAAAAGTCAAATCAGAATGCCTTTGCTGTCCACTCCAACTTGCTTAAGAAAAAGCATTATTGAGCTTTACCTTTTATAAGAAATAATTTTCTGCACTGAATGGAGTGGATGGGAGTGATATAGGAAAATTTCAGATGCAGCAATACAGATACATAAAGAACTCACAATAGATATATACAACAAAATTTCAGGTCTTATTTTATTGTATATTTTAATTTGTATTGTTGGTTAGCTAAACCAAGGATTCATGCTGCATTTTCTGTCAGATTCTTTTCCTGTGAGATCTATTATAAATCTAGTTATTAGTTCAGAGCTAGGCCAAAGGGCAGGTCTTAATAAATACAAATTATATGAATAAATGAAGTATATACAAAATGCATTTCTTAGAATTACTTGGTAAAATACTTTCTAATATACAACTCACAAGTAATATGATTAAAATGCAGTGTGCTATGTTTATACACTTAGTATTTAATGAAAATATATGCCTATATATGTCCACATTTTGAAATTCTGAGGACCATCTTAACCACAGCACTGTTTCATTCTGATTAAGCTGCATGGATTTTACTCTTGCTCACTGAGCATCCTGCCCTCAGTCCTGTTCCCTTTCACCTCTTGGTCAAAGAAATGCATCAGTCAGACTGAGAAGAGTACATTAAAAAAGCAAAATAATAATAATAATAAATGCTAATAAAATAAAACCTGCGTGTGCCTTTTTGATTGTGCCAGTGTTGTGGTATTCAATTATGCAATTTTCATTGGCATATTAATCATCTTTTCAACAAACAAGCCAGCGTTAATTAAAGCAAACCATGGATAAAGACATGTTGCCTCATCATCCTTGGGTTTATCACAGTGCACAAGCTGGCCCTTAAGTAAATTCTAGACTGTGAGATGAATTTCAATGTTGGCTTCATATTTTTGTTGTTGTTGTTGTTGTTGTTGTTGGAGCTGAATGCAACTCCTCTGACAATATTAACAACAAACTTCAGACATCACACAAGAAATATGAATTTGTTTGTAATTAATGATAAAGGGGGGGGGGAAGAGGTTACTGGATGCTTCATATGTGGAATTAGTTTATTTACAACCTGGTGATTTTTGAACAATTCTCTTCTTTTTTTTTTTCTTAAGTCAGAGTGCCAGAAGAACAAGACATAACAGCAGATTCATTGTCTTAAATTTACCATGCAAAAAATAAAACATAAAAATTACATATATATTCTTTGAGAGAAGTTGTAGTTTATGTTCAAATCAAGTAGTTTTGTAAAGATAATAATAAAACAATACATCACAGTTAGCAGTATTTAGATATGTTGAAATTGTTTTTATAGTACTTTTATTTATTATTTGAAAGAGACAGAAATTAAGAGATGAGGAGAAGATAGGGAGAGAAATAGCAAGATACCTGCAGCCGTGCTTCACCACTTGTGAAGCTTTCCCCCTGCAGGTAGGGACCAGGGGCTTTAATTTGGGTCCTTTCATGCTGTAATGTGTGTGCTTAGCCTTGTGAGCCATTGCTTGGCTCCCCAATACATTAAAATCAAATAGTTGACATTTTAAATAAAATACTTATTGGAAATGTATTACATATCATCACACTTCTATTTTCCAAGCTCAACTACAGATGCTTTTCAACTCTTGCTAGTTTGTACTTATTCTCTCAATCCTCCACAGGAAATAATTACTAGATAATCTCTAGACTTTCAAAACTGACACAAACCAACAATAATGATAAGTGAGGGGCACAGCAATTTAACAAACTGTGACAAAACAATGAAAACCAACTATGTTTTCTATTTAGCTGTATACTTCTAAGCTAAAAACATTAAACAGTTATTAAAACTTATCTTAAAGTACTGGTCTCCACAAATGCATTCCTCTTTGTGCTTTGAAAATATAAAATTTGGGGGCGGGGTGGTAGCGCACAGGGTTAAGTGCACATAGTACTAGGAGCAAAGACTTGCACAAGGATCTGTGTTTGAGCCCCCAGCTTCCCACCTTCAGGTGAAGCAACTGCTCTACAGGTGTCTCTCTGTTTCTCCCCCTCTCTATCTTCACCTCCCTTCTCAACTTCTCTGCCATGTCCATTAAAAAAAAAAAAAAAGAAAAGAAAGGCCACCAGGAACAGGGGATTGTACTGCAGGAACTGAGGCCCAGTGATAACCCTGGAGGCAAAAAAAAATTATATATATATATATATATATGTATATATATTTATATACAATTTTACTCATGCTAGTTACCTTTGTCTCAAATACATCTGTGTTTCTTTATCCTTGATAATTGATTTTCATTTTAAGAGATATCTCATTGTTGTCTTTATTTGCATTTCTCTGAGAAGCACTTGGAGCATTTTTTCGTGTTTGTTAACCTTTTGGATCTCCTCTTTGGTGATTATTCTGTTCATATACTTTCCCTATTTTTTGGATGGGCCATTTGTTTTTTTTTGTTGTTGAGTTCGGCGAGCCATATATATATATATATATACATATATATATATGTATATATATATATATATATTATTTATAAAAAGGAAACATTGAAAAAACCATAGGATAAAAGGGGTACAACTTTGCACAGTTCCCATCACCAGAACTCTGTATCCCATCCGCTCCCTGGATAGCTTTCCTATTCTTTAGCCCTCTGGGAGTATGAACACAAGGTCATTGTGAAATACAGAAGGTGGAAGGTCTGGCTTCTGTAATTGCTTTCCCGCTGAACATGGGTGTTGACAGGTCAATCCATACTCCCAGCCTGTCTCTCTCTTTCCCTAGTGGGGAAGGCCTCTGGGAAAGCAGAACTCCAGGACACATTGATGGGGTTGTCTGTCCAGGGTATTCTGGTAGGCATCATGCTAGTATCTGGAACCTGGTGGCTGAAAAGAGAGTTAACATACAAAGCAAAACAAATTGTTGACCGATCATGGACCTAAAGACTAGAATAGTGCAGATGAAGGGTTAGGGGGATCCTCCATATTCTAGATAGCTAGTAGGCACATTTTAGTTAAATTCCAAAGGGACTGAGTCTATACTAGTTTTTTTTTTTTTTTTTTTTTTTTTGTCTTTCTTTTTTCTTTTGCCCCTGAGCCTGAAATCTGATATGCTGGTGGATCCAAGTTATTGTCTGGGGAGATGATGTCATGGCTGGAAAAAGGACCAGAAAGATGGATCAGGGAAGAGAGTAGCTCCCTAATATGGGAAAGGGGTATAAATATTGTTGACTATAAAGCCATCGATTTGATGTAATCTGGGGCCCATAATCAGCTTAGAAGCCTATGTGACCTCGCATCCCTGTAGATCTGAGCTCATATTCTGTGGTCATGAGTAGGAACATTCCATGCTGCCCCAACTTTGACCCATCTTCCTCAGGTGTAGCATAGAGTATGTTGTCCATCCTCCCTTCAGAGGATGGAACATTCTCTACTGTTTTTGATCCAAGTTGAGGGCAGAGTCCTATGGGAATGATTCATTTTTTATTATTCTCATTTATTCATAAATGAGGGTTTTTATAAATTTCATAACTTGCAATAGAACCTGAATATTGGGCCATTGCTAAGTAAAACATAGAAGACACTGATCTGTGCTGGAATTTCTGTCTGGGGGGGGGAATGGAATGGGATAGATAGCATAATGGTTATGCAAAGAGACTCTCATGCCTGAGGCTCTAAAGTCCTAGGATCTTTCATCCACACCACCATAAGACAGAGCTGAACAGTGCTCTGGTAGAAGTGAAAGAAAGAGAAAGAAAGAAAGAAAGAAAGAAAGAAAGAAAGAAAGAAAGAAAGAAAGAAAGAGAAAGAAAGGTAGAAATGAAAGAAAGGAAGAAAAAGAAAGGTAGAAATGAAAGAACGAAAGGAATGAAGGAAAAAGAAGAAAAATAAATTAATTCTGGCTGGAGAACATGGACATGAGTAAGAAAAGTTTTGGAAAGAAAATATGCATAAGTTATGAGGATTTCCAGGCAGAACTCTGAAAAGGGAATAGATATTCTTATTCTTTTAAACTTTATGTGGGACACCCTTACCCCACAAAGTAAATAAAGATATATATATATATATATATATATATATATATATATATATATTCAATTTAAAATTAAGGTAAATAAGAGTATAATAATCCAAAATGTTCTGTATTTGCTTATGTATTAAACAGCATATAATGCAGTCTCTATCTTCATAACTATCTGTAAGAATGCAGTAGTTATATTTAGGGGTCAGGTAGTGGTGCATCTAGTAAAGCACTCATGTTACAGTGCCAGGGACCTGGGTTCAAGTCCCTGGTCTCACCCCCTTACCTCGCCTGTAGGGGAAAAGCATCACAGGAGTAAAAGAGTGCACTATGTGTCCTTCCCTTTTCTCTCACTCTATATCTCTTCCTCACTTCAACTTTCTCTGTCTCTTCCCAAAATAAATCAAATTAAAGGAAGAATCATGTTTTTTAAAAAGGGAACTGATAGCTCTCCTCTCCCAGGTCAAGTAGGAATACCAAAGGACACCACCTGGGACCACAACAAGATAGGACTAGAATGACTTGAGGAAACCACCAAACCACTGGTGAGTGCAAACACATGTGGTGCATGGACAGAGAGGAGCCTAGGGAATTATTAAATGGCTGGTAACAGTCCAACAGTTTACCAGTTGAGACACCACCTCCAGTCTGTTTCACCAACAAAAACACAGCTGAAGGGAGGAGAGGACTCCCCTAAGACTCACCAAATACAACTGTGAGTCTCCATTGCTACTGCCCTCAGAATCTGGAAACTCAGGAGAAGATCTATACCTCAGTGGCCTATCCGTGGGGTTGTGAGGGTCTCTTTGCATAACCACTGGATTATCTCTGCCCCAGCCTGCTTTATCTCTTGGTCAGGTCTCAGTGATTAAGCTAAGAAGCCTACTTATAGATTAAAAGCCCTCAGGTTACCAGAGCCTACAGGTAAGAAAAAGAACAAAAGAAACTTCTAAGCCACTGAGCTTCAACTCAGGGATTAAAATAATATTGAAACAACTGTCAATTTATACAACTATGAACTGATTAATTACTGTACTTAGACACAAGTCAATCCAGGCAAGAGTGATCAGTAATTTGAAAAGTACTGAGAGAGAGGCCTCATAACATACTATATAAAATGGTTAAACTAACAAGAAGAAATATTGGAGAATCAGCTAAAATCCCCCAAAGGTTGAACCGCAAATTAATGAGGTCAACATCCAAACACTAGTTAAGGCAATAATCACAGGAGTGAGTAAAGAGTTTGAAAGAATTGTCACCAGTAATGCAGAAACAACAAATGAGACTCTGGAAGGAAACACAATTTATCTCAAGGTTATTAAAGAGCTGCAAGCTGATATAGCTGAGCTAAGGACACAATTAGCTGAACAAGCTAAAACAGTATCAGAACAGGGTAACAAAATAGATGAAATCCAGAAAACAGTAAAGGAGAGAACAGAATAAATGAGGCTGAAGACAGAATTAGCAAGATCGAGGATGAATTAGAGACAACTAAAAAAGAAGTAAGATCTCAAAAAGAGATTAAGAGATTCTGAAAACAACAACAGAGACCTATGGGATTACTTCAAAAGAAATAATGTATGCATTATTGGCTTACCAGGAGAAGAAAAAGAGGGAGGGGAAGAAAGCATTTTTCAGGGCATAATAGCTGAGAACTTCTCTAGTCTAGAAAACATTCAAGAAGTCCTGTGGCTCCCAATCAGAATTAACCCAGACTTAAATACACCAAGACACATCATATTTAGAATGGAAAGGAATAAGGATAAAGAAAGGACCCTGAAGGCTGCAAGTGAAAAACAAAGAATAACATATAGAGGAAGACCCATAAGATTAGCAGCAGACTTCTCCACACAAACACTCCAGGCCAGAAGAGAATGGCAAGATAATCTATAGAGTGCTCAATGAGAAAGGCTTTCAACCAAGACTGCTGTATCCTGCTAGACTGTCATTCAGACTAGATGGAGGCATAAAAACCTTCTCAGACAGGCAAGAGTTGAAAGAATCAACTTATCACCATGCCTGCTCTGAAAGAAGTTCTGAAAGGTCTGCCATAAATAGTCAGACCACCATAAATATGCCATAGATCAGAACTCTAAAAATCTACAAGAATGGCACTCCAATATCTTCAATCTTTGATATCAGTAAGTGTCAGTGGCCTGAGTTCACCTATTAAAAGGCACAGAGTAGGAAGATGGATCAGAAAACACTACCCAACAACATGCTGTCTACAGGAAACCCACCTAACTCAACAAGACAAACACAGACTCAAAAGTGAAAAGATGGAAAATTATCATAAAAGCCAATGTCCCACAAAAAAGGACAAGGACAGCTATTCACATATCTGACACAATAGACTTTAAAGTAAATAAAAATTTAAAAGATAGGGATGGATACTACTTAATACTGAGAGGATCAATCAATCAAGAGGACTTAACAATTATTAACATCTATGCACCCAACGAGAAGCCACCTAAATACATCAATCATCTACTGAAAGAGCTACAGCAATATATTAACAGCAACACAGTCATAGTAGGCGACTTCAACACCCCACTGTATCAACTTGAAAGATCATCCAGGTAGAAAATCAATAAAGCCATGAGGGAGCTAAATGAGGAGATAGATAAACTAGAACTATTGGACATTTTCAGAGGAATTCACCCCATGTAACTGGAATATACATTCTACTCAAGTCCACCTGGGTCATTCTCAAGGATATACCATATGTTAGGCCACAAAGACAGCATCAGAAAATTCAAGAGCATTGAAATCATCCCAGGCATCTTCTCAGAACACAGTGGAAATAAACTAACACTTAACAGTCAAGAAAGGGTTAGTAATAGTCCCAAAATGTGGAAGCTCAACAGTTCAATACTTAACAACTACTGAGTAAAAGAGGAAACAAAGTAAGAAATCAAAATGTTTCCAGAGTTCAATGAAAATGAAGATACAAGCTATCAAAATATTTGGGACACAGCTAATGCAGTACTGAGAGGGCAGTTCATCGCCATACTAGCACACATTAGGAAATAAGAAAAAGCACAAATAAACAGCCTGCTTGCACATCTTTTTTTTTTTCCTTTTGTTGCCCTTGTCGTTGCTTGCACATCTTAAAGAACTAGAAGAAGAAGAACAAAGGAACCCTAAAATAACCAGAAGGACAGAAAAAACTAATGTTAGGGAAGAAATAAATAACATTGAAAATAAGAAAATCATACAGAAGATCAACGAAAATAAATGTTGCTTCCTCGAAAGAGTGAACAAAATCGACAAAACTTTAGCCAGACTCACAAAACAAAAAAGGGAGAAGACCCAAATAAATTGGATCATAAATGAAAGAGGAGATATCACAACAGACACAGCAGCAATTCAGCATATCATGGGAGACTTCTATAAACAACTATATGCCACCAAGTTAGAGAACCTGGAAGAAATGGACAATTTCCTAGATATCTACAAACTTCCAGGGTTAAGTAGAAAGGAATTAGATAGTATGAACAGGCCCATAACAACTAATGAAATTGAACCAGTTATCAAAAACCTTCCAAGAAACAAAGTCCTGGACCAGATGGTTTTGCAAATGAATTCTACAAAACCTTCAAAGAAGAACTAATACTTCTACTTTTAAAAGTCTTCCAGAAGATTGAAGACACCGGAATACTCCCTTCCAGCTTCTATGAAGCCAACATCACTTTGATACCAAAAGCAGACAGGGACACACACACACACAAAAGAATACTACAGACAAATATCTCTGATGAACATAGATGTTAAAATATTGAACAAAATTCTAGCCAACCGGATACAGCAGTATATTAAAAAGATTGTTCAAGGTTGGTTTAATATACATAAATTGTGCAAGGTTTAATATACATAGTTAATATACATAAATTGTGCAAGGTTTAATATACATAAATTGTGCAAGGTTTAATATACATAAATTGTGCAAGGTTGGTTTAATATACATAAATCAATCAACATGATCCACCACATCAATAAAAGCAAGACCAGAAACCACATGGTCATATTAATAGATGCAGAGAAAGCTTTTGACTAAATACAACATCCCTTTGTAATCAAAACACTACAAAAAATGGGAATAGATGGAAAATTCCTGAAGATAGTGGATTCTATATATAGCAAACCTACAGCCAACATCATACTCAATGGTGAAAAACTGGAAACATTTCCCCTCATATCAGGTACTAGACAGGGCTGCCCACTATCACCATTACTATTCAACATAGTGTTGGAAGATCTTGCCATAGCAATCAGGCAGGAGCAAGGAATTAAAGGGATACAGATTGGAAGAGAAAAAGTCAAACTCTCCCTATTCGCACATGACATGATAGTATACATAGACAAACCTAAGAAATCCAGCAAGTAGCTTTTGGAAATCATCAAGCAATAAAGTAAGGTGTCAAGCTACAAAATTAACATCCAAAAGTCAGTGGCATTCCTCTATGCAAACACTAAGTTAGAAGAAGTTGAAATCCAGAAATCAATTCCTTTTACTATAGCAACAAAAACAACAAGATATCTAGGAATAACCTAACCAAAGAAGTAAAAGATTTGTATACTGAAAATTATGAGTCATTACTCAAGGAAATTGCAAGAGACACAAAGAAATGGAAAGATAGTCCATATTTATGGGTAGGAAGAATTAACATCATCAGAATGAATATACTACCCAGAGCCATATACAGATTTAATGCTTTGCCCATCACGATCCCAACCACATTTTTAAGGAGAATAGAACAAATGCTACAAATGTTTATCTGGAACCAAAAAAGACCTAGAATTGCCAAAAAACAATCTTGAGTAGAAAGAACAGAACTGGAGGCATCACACTCCTAGATCTGAAATTGACCATTGTCATCAAAACTGCTTGGTACTGGAACATGAATAGACACACTGACCAGTGGAATGGAACTGAGAGCCCAGAAGTTTGCCCCTACACATATGGACATCTAATCTTTGACAGAGGGGCCCAGACTATTAAATGGGGAAAGCAGAGTCTCTTCAACAAATGGTGTTGGAAAAAATGGGTTGAAACATGCAGGAGAATGAAACTGAACCACTATATTTCACCTAATACAAAAGTAAATTCCAAGTGGATCAAGAACTTGGATGTTAGACCAGAAACTATCAGATTCTTAGAGGAAAATATTGGCAGAAATCTTTTCAGCGTATATATTTTTTTCGGCATATATTTTAAAGACATCTTTAGTGAAATGAATCCAATTACAAAGAAGACTAAGCCAAGCATAAACCTACAGGACTACATCAAATTAAAACACTTTTGCACAGCAAAAGAAACCACTACCCAAACCAGGTGACCCCTCACAGAATGGGAGAAGATCTTTACATGCCATACATCAGACAAGAGGCTAATAACCATAATATATAAAGAGCTTGCCAAACTCAACCACAAGAAAACAAATAATCCCATCCAAAACTGGGGAGAGGACATGGACAGAATATTCACCACAGAAGAGATTCAAAAGGCTGAGAAACAAGTGAAAAAATGCTCGAAGTCTTTCATTGTCAGAGAAATGCAAATAAAGACAACAATGAGATACCACTTCACTCCTGTGATAATGTCATACATCAGAATAGGTAACAGCAGCAAATGCTGGAGAGGTTGTGGAGTCAAAGGAACCCTCCTGCACTGCTGATGTGAATGTAAATTGGTCCAGCCTCTGTGGAGAACAGTCTGAAGAACTCTCAGAAGTCTAGAAATTAACCTTCCCCGTGATCCTGCAGTTCCTCTCCTGGGGGTATATCCTAAGGAACCCAACACACACACACACACATCCAAAAAGATCTGTGTACACATGTTCACAGCAGCACAATTTGTAATAGCCCAAACCTGGAAGCAACCCAGGTGTCCAACAATAGATGAGTGGCTGAGCAAGTTGTGGTATATATACACAATGGAATACTACTCAGCTATAAAAAATGGTGACTTCACCATTTTCATCCAATCATGGATGGACATTGAAAAATTCATGTTACGTGAAATAAGGTAGAAACAGAAGGATGGATATGGTATGATCTCACTCTCAGGCAGAAGTTGAAAAACAATATCAGAGGAGAAAACACAAGGAGAACCGGAATTGGAATTCGCATGTTCCACCAAAGTTAAAGACTCTGGGGTGGGCGGGGGCGAGAGAATACAGGTCCAAAAAGGATGACAGAGGACTTAGTGAGGGTTGTATTGTTATATGGAAAACTGGGAAATTTTATGCGTGTACAAACTATTATATTTACTGTGGAATATAAAATACTAATTCCCCAATAAAGAAATTAAAAAAAAAGAAATTAAAACAAAAATGTCAGGGCCAGGTAGTGGTACACCTGGTTAAGTGCACACATTACAGTGCACAAGGACCCAGAAATGTTATGCATGTACAAACTATTGTATTTACTATTGAATGTAAAGCATTAATTCCTTAATAAAGAAATTAAATAAAAGGGAACTGATATATTTGAAATATGTCCATAAAAATTCCAATTTATTATATTTTTATTAGATTTATATTTACATGCATTTATTGAAAATCAACTATATTTCCTGTACAGTATCAGATGTTCTTACGTCCTGTACATAAAGAGGAAAAAGTATTCTGTATAAGAATTTGGAGCGTTTTTTTTCCGGGTATACTTTCTATAATTTCCATTTTATTAATTAGTATTTTGTGATTTATTTACATAGATGTCTTTCTTCTATAATAAACTTGAAATCTCTGTCTTTATTTTGTTTTGACAGTACTTAGGACTCACACTATTTCATCATTCCAGAGTTATTATTTTTTATATTTCAGGTGGAGACAGAGAGATAGATTGAGATCTTAGTACCAGAACTTCCTCCTGTGCTCTGGTACTCCTATGTGGTATTGGAGTACTGGGACTTCTTGTAGTGAGTTATCTTTCTCCTTCCCAAGCATCTGCATTAGTCAGGGAATTCATTGGGATCAAAGGGTAAAAAAATTATTCGAAGGACATGGGGAGGGACTACCATATGCAAAAGCATAAAGCTAAGAGAATGCATAGGCAAACGCTAGAAGAAGAAGAGAATGCATAACACTTTTAGACATCTACAGTCTGTGCTGTCTGTGAAACTATAAAGGTGAAATGGTTAGGAGAATGAGAAAGTACCTTTTGTGCTATGAAAATTGTGACTTGCTCAACAAATGTTGGCAAGCCACTAAGACAAGCTAACCATTATCTAATAAACTCAGAGGGAGTATATTAGTACTACTGTAGTAGTGCAGCTTGATTTCTGGAACCTTGTTGGCTTGGGGGGATGCAATCAGTACTGTCATTGGAATTATAGGATAGAAAGTGGAGGGAAGAGACATTCCTTCACAGATCTGAGCATATAGCCAGAAAAAGCGCACAGTATTTGCATTAGTGTGATTTGCCTGCACTTCTGACCTTTCTACCTTTCCTTTCTGGTAATCTTTACTTCACCTTGCAATTTTTTTCTTTTGTTACCAAGACCTGGCTGCAATACAGAGGTCATTCACTTTCTTTTCTATAACAGTACAGGGAGTGTGACTACAGTATAGTGAACCTCTGCTAAAGATTAGGAAAAAAAATGTAAAAGGGGGAGTCGGGTGGCAGAGCAGCAGGTTTAGCGCACTTGGCGCAAAGCGCAAGGACCGGCGGAAGGACCCTTGTTAAAGCCCCCGTCTCCCCTCCTGTAGGGGAGTAGCCTCACATTCGGTAAAGCAGGTCTGCAGGTGTCTTTCTCTTCCCCTCTCTATCTTCCCCTCCTCTCTCTATTTCTTTTTGTCCTATCCAACAACGGTGACTCCAATAAAAAAAAAAACAAGGGCAACAAAAGGGAATAAATAAATATTTATTTAAAAAATGTAAAAGGTGGAATGACTGATCTGATAGTCATACTCCAAGACTTTATTCACTTTTTTATAAAAAGATTGTAAAGCAAAGTGAACTTGCAGTTGGTGTGGCTTCAGGTGATGATTGTCATTAGTTGGGAGTAAAACATATCTGACAGGGAGGAGGGCAGATTTCAAGATCTAATTCCTTAGCTGCCTCTGCTTTCCTCACTTCCTTCTTCCTTTTCACATTCTCTCTCTTTTTTTTTTTTTTTTTTACCTCCAACGTTGTCATTGGGGCGCAGAGCCAACACTACGAATCCAATACTCCTGGCAGCCATTTTTCACTTTTTTATTGGATAGGACAGAGAAAAATGAGAGAGGAGAGGGAGATAAGGAGGGAGAGAGACAGACATATGCAGACCTGCTTCACCACTTGTGAAGTAATACCCTACAGATGGGGAGCCAGGGCTCAAACCTAGATCCTTGCACAGGTCCTTGAGCTTTCTACTATGTGTGCTTAACCTGGTGCACCACCACCGAGCTCCTACATTCTTCCGGTAGTTTATTCTGTAGACTTCACTTTTTAAATTTCTTCCAGACTGGATCAGCTGCCCTAGTCCCAGCCAAAAACTAATGGGTTCAAAAACTTTCACTTCCAGTAGTGTAGGAGTAGAAAAAGGGGGCTTTTAGGGGTAATGTGTGTGTGTATGGGGTGTGGGGGCTGAAAGACAGACTGGAGTAGGGGCAATTAGAAATAAGATTCACAGAATTACTGCTTTTTGTATCTATTATTTTAATTAATTTAATGGTGGCTTAATGTTTTACTTTATCCTACAATTGTTGACTCATGGGTACAATTCCTCATCTCCCCATGATAGGTGTCTGTAGAACATTCTCACCGCAAACTTAGATCCTTTTCCATTATCTTGCACCAAGACCCCAGAGAGCTCCTTCTTAATCACCTCCTGTACCCTATTTTTTTCCCCAGAGTCCTTTGCTTTGGTAAAGTTAAATAATCTTGGATTCATTTATTCTTGCAGTTTTGATGAAATGTTGTTATAGAGATTAATATATTTAATGATTTGTCCAAAGCCCTTCATTACAAAATTTTAATTTTTGGAGACTTTGTGTGTGTGTGTGTGTGCACGCCTTATCGAATTTTGGAATATTTACTATAATGTTGAGTTTACAGTTGTGATAACTTTATGATTTCCCTATATCATAATTTATCAACCAATGAGTGCTACATTACTTATCCTACAAAAATGTGTGGTAACTATTAGTATGAGGAAAATATGTCTTTAGTCTTTAGAAATTGTGGGTCGAATGTTTTATTTTTAAACATAAGATAGGATTATATCATTCTGAAATTCAAGAATAAACACAGATTGGTTGAATGTCAGTATAAATCAAGCACTTAGGAAATATTTCTAAATAGAGTGAGTGGCATGGCATTTTTATGTTTACCAGTAAATGAAGTGTCACTTCTGGTCTGAAGCCACATCATGCATATTTTATAATTGTTTTCTGAGAAATGAAACATTTCTGATACATAAAGAACCTTGGCAGCTAGCTGTTAAAGATGGACAATTGTATTGATTTCTTCTTGAATATAATAATAATAATAAGAGGAAGAAGGAGAATAGACTGAAGTTTAGATTTTAGAAAGTGAGAATGTATGAGTTATTGGCTAAATATATTGTGGTTTAAATTTAACTTAGTAATATTGAATACAACATTAAATTTACACAAATAAACATAAACCTAGTTTTTAAAAATACTTTCGCAAATTAATTTCTATAAATTAATAAGTACTTCATATGTGTTCTTCCATTAAAATAGAATCCCATTATTAGAATTCCATTTAGAGAATACTGATAAAAACAGAAGTTAAGACTAGTTACATACCTTATACATTTTTTCTTTTTAACAGCTATATAGACTGATCAAATTTAAAAAGTAAGGATTAACAATATTACCATATGTTTACTTTTAGAAGTCAATTACAGGAAAAAAAATTAAGAGATTTACTTATTAATATAAAGTCCATTGCTAATTGTCAACAGTTAGGATTTGCAGTGTCCATCCTTTAAAAAGTCTTCTCTCCAAGGTTGTTTAAACTTCTGACTGCAGAGTATGAAGTTACTTTATATGGGTAATTGCACTGCAAAGTTTCAGCCATATGACAATATATATGAGCTTTGAGGAAAAATAAATAGCTTTATTTCATAATGTAAATGTTGATCCTAATTTAAAAAAATAGGTAGACCTAGATAATGCTGAAGCAGAGTTCAAGAAGTTGAGCCATTTGGCACAATATTGTACATAAAATTTATTGATATAACTTCTAGCTTGTATAACTGTGAGACATTAAATATCTATGAGTTAAAATTATTTATATAACTAAATAGTAGTAATATTGCTAATAAAACATATGAATCAGCTTATAAATATAGTTTTATTGAGTATAAACTTTTGTTTTAATTCTCAATGAGAATTAAAATATTCACTACATTCAACTTTACATAGATTAAGTGTAGTCTGAAATTTGTAACCAGGTCAGTTGACTTTTAATGAAAGTAATTTAACTTTTAGAATCATTATATTACTTTTTCTATTAATTCATTCCTAGCAACCTTTTCTAAAGTTTATATCATTAGCAATACATTGATTTAGTTGACTTTCCTTTATTTTACAATTTTGTATTTTATTATTGTAAATTGCATTATAAATGCTCTTTTCTCTATATCTTTTATAAAAACTATGCCTATTTGTAAAACAGATAAGGCCATATTTTACTTCAGAAGCACACTAATATATTTTATTTGCCTTTTTCTTTTTTGCCACCACTCTGCTGTCATGGATCAAAATTCATTCTATGTAAATCAGATGTGAATTCTACTTACTTTAGAAATGGGAAGAATGACAAGATGTGAAAAATTAGATGAAGTGGATATTGATATAAAGGTACACAGATATTAAATGTTCAAGACTAAAGTAAGATGGCACTCCTAAAGATAATGAATGCTAGATTTATGAACTATGACAATTTAGAAAATGTTTTTTAAGACTAAGCTTTCTTTGAGTAGTAATTAAGCTACTCACAAAAGGTTAAGTTATGATATTATAGTTACTCAATAGCCATTTCAAAAGACATGAAAATTAGACTACTAAAGACTTTGAGTTTTAAGTAGTCACATCAATATATAGGAATAAATTCACCATTTATGACGCAAGTAGTGACTTTTGTTTTAATTCTACTGGGGGGCAAATGGTGAGAGAGTAAGGGGAGGAGGAGAGAAAGAAACAGAGAAAGAGAGGATAGTGGCAGTGGATGGGGAGACAGAGGATCCTGGTAATTATAGACCAGTCAGCTTAACTTTGATACCAAGACAGATACTAGCACACATCATCAAACAATCAATTTACAATCATCTAGAAGAGCAAAAGTTAGTGGGTAGCAACCAACATGGTTTTGTGAAGAGCAAATTGTGCCAGGCCAATTTAATTTCCTTCTATGATAGAGTGACAGGCCATGTAGATAAGGGCAAAGTAATAGATGTAATCTATCTGGACTTCAGTAACACTTTTGATTCCTCTCCACATGACATTCTCATCAACAGGCAAGGGAGATACGGTCTAGACCATAGTTTGGTTAGTAGAAAGCAGTGTCTGTGGATTCATACTCCACAGTTGATTATCAGCTACAATTAATCATCATAGGGGCCATATTGATAGGCATCTAAGCAAGTTGTATCAGTTAGTCAAGTTTCTCTTGATGAACAGAAGACTAGATTAACACAATTACACTGCTCCAAATTCTTGTTATACAAAAAAGGACAGAACCTAATTTTCTTGATGTCGTGCATCTTACAGGCACATGCAAAATTTATTTTTAGTAACTGTTTTACTTATGTGTATGTTTGAGAGAGAGACAGAGAGAGAAGCCCAGAGCACTGCTCTGTTACATGTTTTACCATACACTACCGGTTGAAGCATTCCCCCAGCTGATATTCTATATTACGTAAATATTTATATTGCTTATATGTAAGAAAGCTGGCAAAAAAAAAAACAACAAACTCTCAGAGTAGTGTGCTGCTTTGTCTTTTGAGTAACCCAGGTTCAAGCCTCACTGGAGGAAGATTCAGAGTTGTGGTCTTTCACTATATCTCTCTGGCTCTATGTTAAAAAAAATTATTAACTCTGCTGCATTACTAGTAGGAATGTAAACTGGTATGACCACTCTGGAGAACAGTATAGAGAATCCTTAAACAAATACACATGGAAATGCCATGTGACCCAGCAATTCCACTACCATGCCTATACCCAACAGATGTAATAACACTGATTTGAAGGGATATATGCACCCCCATGTCCATAGAGGCCTTATTCACAATAGAAAAAAAACCTAGAAACAACCAAAATGCCCTCTGATAGATGACTTTATAAAAAAAGTTATGGGACATATACTCACCAAAGTCTTATGCAGCAATAAAAAGGGATGATGTTGTGTCCTTTGGAATAAAGTATATGGAATTGAATAAAGTATATGGAATTGGAGATGATGATGCTCAGTGAAGCAAGTAAGGACAAGTATAGAATGGCTTCCTTTATATGCAGAATACAGAGAGTTGAGCATACAAATGTGGTAAAAACAAAATGTTTCTTTTTTTTTTAACCTTTGGTCACAGGAGTGGTGGAAAAAAACCAAGGAATGAATTGTGAAAATCATTAAAAAGAAATCATTCAGTCACATAAGTGAATGTGAGAGAAGTCAGAGCACCACTCTGATGTATATGGTACCCAGTATATGAATAGGAAACCACAGGGATACAGTAAGGTCCTTTACCACTTGAGCTAATTTCCCTGCTGTAAATGGAGTCTTTTTCATCTTTCATTGGAGACTTAGGTGTTTTTGCTATATGAGAGAGTTAGAGGTCAGAACATTGCTCAGTTCTGGTAAGTGTGTTGTCAGGGATCAAACTTGGGGCCTCAAAATGCTTGCAAGCCTTGTGCTCTGCCACTGAGTTGTCTCCATGGAAACATTGAAAAGGTAGTATTGCAAAGAATGAGTAACAGACAAAAACAAAGTGAAATCAGTTCAGGTTTGAGCTGCAGATTGTCGTATGCTTTACATTGGTTTGTTCTAGCCCTCCCCTGCCAAGAGAATTGGATCAGTCCTGTTAATTTCGCGGGCCTGCTTGGCCCCGCCCCAAGGAACCCCGAGGGAGGGTTCCTGAGTTCCTGAGTTCGAGAGTTTCAGAGTTACAGAGTAAGAGAGAGTTCCACAGTGGAAGAGTTTCAGAGGGTTCCCCAGTACGAGAGTTCCAGAGTCCCAGAGTTGGAGGGTTCCTGAGTTCGAGAGTGAGAGAGAGAGTGCTTGCGCCACCGCAAAGAGACAGCAGAGTTCTGTTTGGTGATTAGTTTGTCTTAGTTTATGAATCGTTGTTCCTGAATAAAGAAATACTGCTTCCCTGCCCAGCCGTTGTCTCCGCGTCTCAGTTACCCGCCTGTGAAGCTAGACCAGCCCGGCCAGCAAGAGCCTCCAAAAATTTAACAACAGCAGGTGTCTTTCTGTTTAGTCTTTCTATCTCCCCCTTCCCTCTTGATTTCTGCCCTTACCCAGCAAATAAATACAGATGAAAAATAAAATAAAAACAAAGCTAGTCAGTTGTACTAATTATTATTCAGTCCTAACTGTAATACCAAGGTGTATCCAAGGTGTGTTAAGTGGAGTCAGGTAACTGTTCTGATTGGCTTCCTTTGATAAACTATACTCTTCAGTTCTAGATGTCATATTCAGAAGGATCCACTGTAAGGGATTAGAAGGCTTTTTTAAAAAATTATTAAGCAGGAAGGAATATTGATATATAGTGTTTCAGAAGTAATGGGGTAGAGCACCTTTCTGTTGACTGAAATCATTCTCTGAGAACATTTTATTTACAAACAATACAATGATGAGCACATAAAAAAACGTGAATAACTTTGTAGATAAAAAGCTTCCAAATAATTTTTTATATTTTGGGAATATAGTCTATGGGGGGAAAAAGTTGAAGGTCATGGGAATAAAACAGATAAATGATAAGAAACAAGGCTGGCCTGTCTTTTCACATTGGCAAGGAGTTTCAAAATATCAATGAGCTATCCTTGGATATCTGCAAGCAGGGCTGTGTAATAATATTATTATTGAATTGAAAGGACAGTGCTATGACAGCTAACATTCTCAGGTTTATTTGTCAAGCAGGAAGAATAGCACTCCTCTGTGTAACAGAAGAACCCTTTAATTGAGATGCTATCTATGTTTTATAATACCTCACTAAATCTATTTGAGTCAGAAAAGGAATGTAAATGAAGGAAACGTGTTTTGTCAAAACTCACGTTAATACTGACCTACAGAACAGTGTCTTTTAAGTAACTCAGTGGTTAATCTGATTCCTTGTTTCACAGGAGGAGAATTTTTGTGATTAGTCTGCTCTGTTATTCATCCTCTTTTGCGGTACCATTTGGATCTTATAATTTTATGAATAGCATTCCCCCTGCAGATAGTTGATTAGAAGTGTCCTTAATTTTTTTTTTTAAGTTTGTATTCTGTGGAGTCTCAAGAAATAACTAGCAGGCCTTTCTTAGAGATAACTCCTCTAGGATTATATCCAAGGGAGTGGTTCTTAAACATTTTTCTTCCACAACTCCCTGAGAGTTCCTGCCAAGAGCACTGCCCATTTCATCCCTCTTAATTGCATACAGGAAGACAGAAGAGGATATTATCATCTCGTCTTTATTTAGTCTAGGGGAACACCAGATTGCACAGTGAATATGGTTGACTGAGAGATGATAAGCAGCAGCAGGAGAAGAAAAGTGGAAGACATTTTTGAATCAGACAAATACTGCCATCACTATTAACAGTGTGACAAGATTTGACATCATTCCCCTCACATAATTAGGAATTTCCTAGTAATGTGGAGAAAAGTTATATTTATAAAATTGAAGAAAACCCTCAAAGAGAAATCCCAGAAGTGATGGCATTAAAAAACTTCAACAGCTTCTCCCCCCCTCCCCCCCGCCAAGATCCGAGATCTTTCTTAAACTGGATGCCATTAACAAATGTAGGGCTTCCATGCTTTTGGCTTTGAATTCTGAAGTGTATTTTTTAGTTCCTAGCTTGAACTCAGACACTGTATGTTCAATGTGTATTGAAAAATCATGGAGAAATAAGCAACCTGTTTGGCAATACAAAGTTAGTCACCATTTTAATAAGAACACATGAATTTATACAGAAACCAGTACCTGTCATCCTTGATCTAACACAGTGTCATAGTGATTTCTCACTAGATCCTTCTAGTGTTTATTTTTAGACATAACTTGTTTAATCCTTAATTTTATTAAATTTAATTCCCTTGGGAAGAAAAATTAAGAAGTTCAATTTATAGTACATATAGTAGTTTTTTCCCCACTGATTGTTACCAGAAAAGTATTTTCTTATGATCTATTAATTTTTATAATTTCAAAAAGAAGAGGTCCAGGTGGTTAAGTGCACACTGTACTAAATCCAAGGATATAGGTTCAATCTGACCCTCCCCTACTCCCTATCTGCAGCAGGGATGCTTCCCAAGCAGTGAAGCAGGTCTGCAGGTATCTCCCTCTCCCTCTCCCTCTCCCTCTCCCTCTCCCTCTCCCTCTCCCTCTCCCTCTCCCTCTCCCTCTCCCTCTCCCTCTCCCTCTCCCTCTCCCTCTCCCTCTCCCTCTCCCTCCCCCTCCCCCTCCCCCTCCCCCTCCCCTCCCCCTCTCCTCCCCCTCCCCCTCCCCTCCCCCTCTACTCCCCCTCCCCCTCCCCCTCTCCCTCTCCCTCTCCCTCCCCCTCTCCCTCTCCCTCTCCTTCTCCCCCTGCCCCATCTACCTCCCCTTCTCTCTCAATTTCTCTCTGTCCTAACCAATAAAATGGAAAAATGGCCACCATGAGCAGTAGCTTTCTAATGCAGGTACCAAGCCCCAGCAATAACTCTGGAGGCAAACAAAAACACAGAAGAAAGAAAAACAAATTCAAAAAGGAAAAGATATGTTGTTATAGTAACTGTTATTGATTATTATTTTGAAACATACACATTTAGTTATTGGTACAGAAATGTTTCTGTACCTTGTGCATATGAAGGGACTTCAGGGCATAAAGCAAAGATGTAAATGAACGGATTTTGGCCCATAGAGATCTGGGTATGAATTCTGACTTTTTATGTAATGCAAACTCTTTAAGCATTATTTTTCTCCTGATGAGTAAAAGTAATTGTATCTATTCTTTATAGTTGGATGCTATATTAAAGGATGTAGCAGATCTAAGAAATATAAAATATATCATAAATAATAGAGTAGGTCCCTTTAAAGTAACAGTAGCAACAGCATTTTATTGTGAAAAATACCTAAGCAGTGCATTTAAGGACTATAGTTTTTAGTCAGGTTGACTTGGGTCTAGAAAAAATTGACAGAGGGGACCAGGCGGTGGCACACCTGGTTAAGGGCACACATTATAGGATGCAAGTACTTGAGTTCAAGTCCATGGTCCCCTACCTGCTGGGGGAAAGCTTCACAAGTGAAGCAGGGCTGTGGGTTTCTCTCTGTCTCTCTCTTAGTGTATCTTCCCTTCCCCTCTTAAATTCTGTCTCTATCCAATAATAGATAAATAAATATATAAATAAGTATTTTTAAAAAGAAAAATTGACAGAAAGCATGTACTGAAATATATAGCTTACTGATTTTATTTCCCTATCCATTCATGATAGAGTAAGATGTAAATCCAAAATATTATTTATCTTAGATTTTTTAACTTACCACTAGTACAGTTCTGACATAAGAAAATACATATCAAATTATGTCTAAATCATGTTTTCTACAGTGACATTTTAGAAAAGTTAAGTGAAATGAAAGTATGATTTGTATTTTGTTTTTCTAGAAATAACCACATAGTAAGTCAGGGAAATCTAATTTCTTGTTAGCTAAATGATACTTAAAAATGGGAATAAATCTGTTTCTGAATCATATCAATGAATATGTTTTTTTAAAAGAGTTTTTTATTTTACCAAAGTCAAGTGTAAAGAAGCATTGTAAATATCATAGATAAATGTCACCTCCTCATAGTATCAAGAAATGGGGAAGTAAAGCATGTCTCTTATCTTTTTTTGCATACTTTAAGATAGTTTATTATTTTGGAGTGGCAAGATGTATGTCCTTGTTAGATATCATCATTTGGTCATAGATTTCTAAATATATCAATTCGCTGCTGAGTGGATTATCCTCAACCCACTCCTCTGAAAATAACTAAAGACATATTCATACATGTTTAGAATATGCAACGTTCATCATCTTTGAATTTACCATTGGTATTATATTCTAAATAATTTATAAGATTTGAGCAAACATCATTTAAAAAGAGAGATACTTTACATTTTAAGCTTTCACTTTTCTAACTATATGTTTCCCTCAAAGAGAGAATGTTGTATTCTTTTTGTCTGTTACTGTTGGACATAAAAATGATTGAGAAGTGTCATTAAATAAAACCCCTAATATATTCCTTTATTATTTATATAAAACTGTAAATACTCCATTCAGTTCTTTGAAAATATATTTAATATAGATATTAAAGAAAAGAATTAGTAGGGGTGACATAGATTACTTGAAGAAGACTAAGTTTAAAAATCCAAACAAATATTTTCTAATCATTAATACCAGTAATATGGTAATATGTCATTTTTCTTAAAGAACTCCTGCATAGTTGCTTGAGTAAAATGCATGTTCACTTATATTAGTATATTCCACATATTCATATGTAAAATGAATTATGTGTTTCTGAAATGCTGCAGTCCACGTAATCATTGCCAATCAGAAATCTCAGAGTGGGTTGAATGTCTGTGTCTATCATCAAACAACTTGAAAACTTCATGAGTCCTTTTATCCAAAGATAAGGAAATTTGTTTGACAATGACACATATAAGAAGATACATGGGGTTTATCAGTTCAGATGTTTTATCTAATTGACCCAATCGTTTGGGGCAATTCATTTTTTTAAGTGCTCATTGTTCTTTATTTGCATTTCTTTTTTAAAAATTTCTTTATAGGGGATCAATGTTTTACATTTGACAGTAAATACAATAGTTTGTACATGCATAACATTTCTCAGTTTTCAACATAACAATACAACCCCAACTAGGTCCTCTGTCATCCTTTTTGGACCTATACTTCCCCCCAACCCATCCCAGAGTCTTTAACTTTGGTGCAATACACCTACTCCAGTTCAGGTTCTCCTTGTGTTTTCTCTTCTTATCTTGTTTTTCAACTTCTGCCTGAGAGTGAGATCATCCCATATTCATCCTTCTGTTTCTGACTAATTTCACTTAACAAGATTTCTTCAAGCTCCATCCAGGATGGGCTGAAAATGGTGAAGTAGCAATTTTTAATAGCTGAGTAGTATCCCATTGTGTATAAATACCACAACTTGCTCAGCCACTCATCTGTTGTTATATACCTGGGTTGCTTCCATATTTTGGCTATTACAAGTTGTGTTGCTATGAACATAGGTATACACAAATCTTTTTAGATGGTTCCTTAGGATTGGGGCAGTTCATTTTATCTGCTTGAATTTCAGTTCATTCATCATAATTTTGTGTACTATTGCCTGTCTCAAAGTGTTGCCTCTAAAGTTCCAGTGTGGAAACAATTGATAGTTCATTGTATACTTAAATAGTTATGCAGATGTTACATGCTCTATGGGATAATGAAGAACTTCTATTGGGATTTAAAGTACAATTCATGTTATACATGATTTTACTCCAGTTTTTTAAATGTATTTTATTTTAGATAGACAGAAATAATTGAGAGGGAAGTGGAAGAGATGCCTGCAGCCCTGCTTCACCACTCATGAAGGAAGCTACCCCCTGTAGGTGGCGACCAGAGGCTTGAAATTAGGTCTGTGTGCATTGTAACAGGTATGCTCAACAAGGTGCACTAACTACTTAATGGGTAGTTAGCTCTTCAGGGTTTTTTTTTTTTTTTAGTATTTATTTATTTTTAAAATTTTACTTAAATGAGAAAGATAACAGAGAAAAAGAAACACACAGAGAGAGAAAAAGAGAGAGGGAGGGAGAGAAAGAGAGAGAGAGAGAGAACTCAGTTTTATTCTCAAGTGGCTTAGCCATCAAAAAGAAATGACCTCATGAGCATGAATGTCTAGTTGAGATCTGAAGATGGAGTTAACTACTAGTTGAGTTTCTCCAAAACAGTAACACCAACCACCCACCCTTTTCCATCACCTCCATTTATGAAATCATGAGATTGAATTAGAATGTATTCTTGAAAGTAATCAAAACTGATGGGGTAGGTGGGGTGGATTACAACATTTAGTGGTGGAAATTAAGTATTTCCTTAGATTGGAACAAGATATAAATACATTTTACTGGATAAGAGAAAGTCTTTGTCAAGGAAGGAAAGAGGAGGGAATTTCCGGGCTGCTCATGGTGCCAAGAATGAAAAAAAGGTTTGTTCTGAGAAGCTGTAGAATTCAAGGTGTTTCCATAAAAATCATACCTCCACCTTGTGTTATGGTTTAGCCATTACTTGCATAATGTTTTGAAAGAGTGCACATTTTCTTTTGGAGAATGCCTCACTGTTCACTACAGCAAAATTCCATCTGATAACATGAGAGATCCTTTTGGCAGCCCATAGAGCACCAGTCTAACCAGTAACAGTTTCCTGACTGTGTCACTAATTCCTGTTGGGAACTTATCAGCTTCTGTCTCTAGCAGCAGAATCCTGACTGATAACAGAAGAGCCTCATCTGCTGGTAGCATACCCCCTCCCTCAATCTCTCTTTTTATCAGCTTTTGACCAGTTCATAAATCAGTCTCCCCTCTACCCCCACTTGGTTTGGTTTTGTTTGATAAAAATGCTTTTTTTTTTTCTTCATTGTAACCATAAAGACTTTAATAAGAGAACTTAGCCAGGGACATTAGGAAGTTAGTTAGAGACATCTTCCAGGCGCCTCCTCCCTTGTCAGTGACAAGGTAAGGTAATCCTATACACAGGCTGCTATTGTGAGCGGAGAAACTGGCCTCCTTCCCTGCCAGAGACCAGATGCACCTCTCTCTATCCTAATCTGTAAACGACTTAAAGGAGCCTTATCTCGGGGCTCTTCGGCTTCATTTCATGCTTGATTTACTTTAATTTGTCTGATAGGGCACAAGGATTTGGAGACGGGGCCCATCTTTCTGCAGAAAAGCGTTCAGATTTTTTTTTCCTTGGCATTGTTGTGTTAGGGTTGGGGATTTTTTTTCTTTTTTTTTTTTTGACAAAAAAAAAATCTGGTTTTTTTTTTTTTATGTGGAAGAAATCTTGCTCCAGTGCAGCAAGCTGCTTGAGTGTGTTTAGACTTAAGCTACCCCAGCAGAAAAGAGTTTGTGAAGTGGTGTGATTGTGTGATGGGGCCCATTTACATTGAAATCACATTATGTGATATATCAGGATTCCTGAAGGGAGCAGTGCAGTAGAGCGCCAGGCCCACAACAGACTTTGAAAGGCCTATATATATAGCAGCAACAATTGATAGGAGATTTTACAGGAGGCTTTATAAATATGTAAATGGGCTTTATCTGATTGGGTTCGTGGCAACACATCTATACCTCAAAGGGAGCAGAGTTGTGAGAACTACCAGGAAATCAGTAGTTTGCATTCTAAGTGAGTCTGAGAAATAGAAATGTTTCCTGGGTTGACAGCAGGTCAGGGTAGAGGCACTTTGCATCCCTTGGAGGGGAAGCTTCTGTGCCAGGGAAGGGTTCCTGTCCTTATCCCAGAAAGGGAGACTTAGCTCCACTTACTGAGTGTGCATTTGTTTTATAGTCACGCTCAGATCACTCGTGGTAGACCTTTCCCCCTTCTTGTTATTTCTTTAAATTGTTCACTAGATATTGTACCAGAGGGAATTGCTCTTACCATTTTTTTTTTTTTTTGCATTAGAAAAATGTACTTGCAGTGACCCAAGGGAAGGAAAATAAAATCCTTGGTACATTGATCCCTTGATTAGTTATTTCCTAAATGAAAATGGAAATACTATTAAAGCAGTAATAATGTTCCATCTTAATAGTTGAGGAGTCAATAAATGGCTCCCATGTGCTTCATTAAGGATCTTAATGGAGCCATTTTTGATGGCTGAACTTTACATTATCCTTTTTCCTCTATTCTTTTCTTCCTATTTTTTTAAAAAACTAGGAATCATGTAAAGAAGGGGAAGATTGTGGGGGTAGTTAGCATAGTGGTTAGACAAAGAGCCTCTCATGACTGAGGCTCCAACGTCCCAGGTTCAATCCCCTGCACCATCATAAACCAGAACTGAGCAGTTCTCTAGTTTAAAAAAGAAAAAGAAAAAGGAAAAAAAGTTGAAGGAAGGTTAGGGAAAAAATGTTTTCCAAATTTCTTTTGTATTAAAGAATGTCACCACAGTTAAAAATTAGTGGTATTTTGAATCTATATTTGTTCATGAAGATTAAACTAAAGTATTTATTTTAGCCTATAGAACATATGTAAAATAAAATAAAATAAAAATTTTAATTTTTTTTAATTGCCACTAGGTAATTCCTGGGGCTCTCAGTGCTGATATAGAGACCTACTACTCCTAATGGCATTTTTTTTCTTTCTTTCATTCTATTTAAAAAAATATTAGTAATTTAGCAATGATTAATAAGATTATAAGATAACAGGTGTACAATTCCATACAGTTCCTACCACCAGAGTTCTACATATCATCCCCTCCATAGGAAATTGCCCTATTCTTTATCTCTCTGGGAGTATGGAACAAAATTATTTATGGGGTGCAGAAGGTGGGAGTTCTGGCTTCTGTAATTGCTTCTCCACTGGACATGCACGTTGGCAGGTGGACCCATACCTCCAGCCTGTTTTTGTATTTCCCTAGTGGGGTAGTGCTCTAGAAAAGTAAGACTTCAGGACACATTGGTGAGGTTATCTGATCAGGCAGGTCAGCTTGGTGCCATGTTAATGTCTGTAACTCTAACTTGATGATAGTTCTTTTATCCTTTTTTTTTTTTTTTTTTTTTTGTCTCCAGGGTTATTGCTGGGGCTCAGTGCCTGCACTATGAATCCACTGATCCTGGAGGCTATTTTTCCCTTTTTGTTGTCCTTGTTGTTTATTACTGCCTCTGTTGTTGTTATTGTTGTTATTTCTATGGTTGTTGTTGGATAGGACAGAGAAATCGAGAGAGGAGGGGAAGACGGGGAGAGAAAGATAGACACCTGCAGAACTGCTTTACTGCTTGTGAAGCAACCCTCCCACACACACACTGGGGGCTGGAAACAGGATCCTTAAGAGGGTCCTTGCGCTTTGCTCCATGTGCACTTACCCACTGTGCGACTGCCCGGCACCCCTGCATTATATTTTATTTGACAGGTCAGAGAAAAATTTGGAGGGCAGGAGGAAACAGAGAGTGTGAGAAAGAAAGATACTTACCTGTAGACCTGCTTCAACACTCCTGAAGTATCCTTACAATAAGTGGGGAACAGGGACTCAGAACCAGCACCTTATAAATAGTAATGTGTGTACTCAACCTGGTTTGCCACAGCGTATCTCCCCTGAAATTTTATTCATTTTTATACATTTTAAGTAGATATGTTCTTATATGATTTTTTGTTCTTATACTCTGTGATCACCCAGTAATCATGGGATGGGTGTGCTTGCATGTGTGTTTATGTATGAATACATACCTCCACAAAGTCTCAAAGCAGAACTAAGATTACCTCAGCTATTGTAGCTCTTCCCACTGTTTACTTTTAGATTGCTCTTAATCTCTCTGTAATTCAGTACTTCTCTTTCCTTTACCAAAGAAGAAGCCCTGACTCTCAGCTTTCCATGTCTAGATAGGTATCCACTTCACTTTCCCTTATATAGTTTAGACCTAAACTATTTTTCAAAAATTACTTTCAAAACTCAACAAAAACAGAAATGTCTTTAGTGTTGAGAAACACTTCCTATCATTGGATTAGTTGAGTTATTTTAAACAGAAGCCACTATAATGAAGTGGTGGCAGACTCATGTCGTTAGTGAGCAAACTGATTGATTATGGTTAAAATTGCACACAAGGTATTTTATCTCTCTTGTTCTGATCTCCTTTCATCTTCAATTTTTTGTATTAGTCTCTAGGTGCAGTAGTATGTTTTAAGTTATTGGAATGGCTTTCTGGTGATTTTTTCCTTTTTTGGAGATTTTGCAAAACCATTATAATAAGAATGTATTGATTACATAGCAATTTTTAAAATATCTTTCCAATGACAATATAATAAGCTGGTGGCTAGGAAGTAATGGATGATAGACATTAGGTGCTAGAGTGGCAGTTGTGGGATTCTGGGTTTACCCCTTGAAATCTCAAGGATGAATATTCTGTCATGAGCCACAGTGTTGTATGCTTTACATTGGGTTGTTCTAGCTCTCCCCCTGCCAAGAAAATTGGATCAGTCCTGCTAGTTTCGTGGGCCCGCTTGGCCCCGCCCCAAGGAACCCCGAGAGAGTTCCAGAGTTGCAGAGTTCGAGAGTGCTTGGCGCCGCCGCGGGGGGAAAGAGGCAGCAGAGTTCTGTTTGGTGATTAGTTTGGTTTAGTTTATGAATCGTTGTTCCTGAATAAAGAAATACAGCTTCCCTGCCCAGCCATATGTCTCTGGTCATCTCTGTTACCCGCCCGTGAAGCTAGTCCGGCCAGCAAGAGCCTCCGAATTTTAACAACACCACAGTTAGTTTTCTAAGATTTCCATGGTAGATTTAAAGTATCAAAAATATGTTCACCTGGTTGAGGAATTTTTTACCCTTTCTTATGATATTCATGTACTGGATACCTAGGGCTTTCTTGATTATCTAGGGTTAGTGTCATTGGTGGCTTCCTGGCATGTGAGACAACAGGGGACCATTGAATTCAGCCATCTTAGAGCACTCAGGAATGTGAAAACCCTAGGCCAACTACGAAATCTGCTTCCGGAGCAAGAAGAATCTCTGGAACTGGTGGTCTCTGGCCAAATTGTCCTCAGGAGAATATGAACTGATGATGTTTTACTCCTCCCTGTTGGTAGTTTCCACTTCCATCAGCTCCTCACTCAACCAAATGTGGAGCTTCCTTTTTTAAAAAACTAAATAAATGTATATATTTCCCAGAAAGGACTTTAATAAAACTTTCCACACTGAAAGGCATGCTACTCATGAAGTACAAATTGCTGTCTCTTTCAGGTCCATTTGCATTGTAATAAATTTCAAAATGAAATGTCAAAAATAAAAGTTTCTTTTAAAAATATTTTTATTTATTATTGGATGGAGACAGAGAAATTGAGAGGAGCAGTGAAGGTAGAGAGGGAAAGAGATAAACACCTGAAGCCCTGCTTTACCACTGGTGAAGCTTCCTCTCTTCGGGTGGGGACCAAGGGCTTGAACCTGTGTCCTTGTGCATTGTGATGTGAGAGCACTTAACCAGGTACATCACCACCTGGCACTAAAATTCTGTTTCTATAGAAGGGGTTAGACAAGCATTTCTTGGTCTTTCATCCACACTGTGACAATTGTATGTCACCCTAAATTGTGGCATTGATTGTCATGAACTTGGTTTTGACCCCAAAGAACTTTGTTGACAGTTGTATTTGATTTTGATTTTCTGAACTTTTCACTATTAATATTCTTACCACATTTTTGAAGTTTTAGTGGATGGATTATGTCTGTGACTGAGAGTTTGGTATGGAAAGACCAGCTAATCTAATATAAGTTAGTGATTTTTTAGAGGAACTTATTTTTATTAATATCAATTATGCTCATAATTATTATTACCTAACACTAGTATATTTATATGCATATATATCAATCATATAAATTAGTGATTTTAATATTGATATACAAGATTATAATATAGCAGTATAATTCCATACCACTCCAACCACCTAAGTTAGTGTCTTCCCCTTCCAACAGAAAACACCATAGTTCTTCCAAGGTCTTAGTTATGGGTTGAGTATATATTTTTTCAATTTTCTATATTTTACATGAGTGAAATCATCTCATTCCTTTGTCTACTTCCCTCTCAGATAAGAGAAATCAGCACCTGATTTCCTCAGGTGTTCTCTAGAATTATTTTCCCTCTCAGTGATGGTTGCAGAAACAAAGGTTCCTTGTCACAAAAGTTCTAGATCCTGGTAGGACTGGGTTTCAGAGCCCTCTGGTCATCTTTCCCTAATATATCCCCCCTCTGGGAGTATAAACAGAAATTTTTTTGGAATGAAGTAGGTAGGAGTTCTGGCTTCTGTCTGTAATTGCTTCTCTGCTGGATATGTGTATTGGCCAGTCAATCCATCCCCCCAGTCTGTCTCTATCTTTCCCTAGGAGGACAGAGCTCTGGAGAGGTAAGGTTTTGGGACACATATGACTAGGGAGGTCAGGACTAGGTCATAATAGCATCTGCAACTTGGTGGCAGAAAGGCAGTAAAATATAAAGCAGGATAAAATACTTAATAACCAGGGACCAAAGAGTAGGTATAGATCCAATGTGAGTAGGAATCATAGGGTGGAAAGAGCCTAAGATACTTATTTTGGGCATGTTTCCAGGAGCCCTGGACTTGAGTAATCTTTGCTTAAACTTGATAGCTTGCAAGAAGATGGACCAGAAATATTATCTGGGACAATGATGTCATAGTGGAGAATAGAACTTGAAAGCTGGGGTAGAGAAGAAAGTGGCAGCCAAACTTAAAAACACGTAGATATACAAATAACTATTTACTACCTTTATCTGAACTGGGTCCCATTTATATTCCTATCTAGCTTAGGAGCCTGTATGACCACCAGGACCCTGTCAATATAAGCTCATATTCCATGGTCACAGCTGGGGAACATTCTAGGCTGCATTCATTTCAGGACCAGTCTTCCCCGAGTGGCAGAGTAGAGTGACCCAGCCTCCCTTCAGAGAGAGGAGCAACCCTTACCATTGCTTGTATGTAGTGAGAATAAGGTCCTGGAGAGGTCCACTAAAGGGGCTAATGTGGACATTCCTGATGGAAGTGACGAGTGATTCTAAAGAGAGGAATCCACTAGAGATCTAGGCCCAGAGTATCCACGTGGGAATCCAAGGATTGCTTAACTAGGACTCCTGGTAATGAGGTCTGCCATAAACTCTTCTTTATAACATCACTTGGTCAGTTTAAACCAGACGGTAATTCAAAACCAGTAAGCCTGTAGTTATATTCAAATGTGAATTTTAGGCACAAAAAAATCATAAATGCATATTCTTGAAATTTTCTTAAGATATTGGGAATGCCTGGCATTGGAAGTGAGAATGTTGCTGATTCTTGTCATGTCAAGATGTATCAACAACTGTAGAACAACAAATAACGCTAAATTATTTTATTGTTTTTGTAAGAATAGTATTTTCTTACCTTACATATGAAGGACATATGTGTAGAAATCAAATGATCATACATTTAAATTTCAACTTTGACTCTAGTATACTACTTGGCCATGAGCTCCTGTTGCTCTTCCTGAAAATGGGTATAGAGTAAGTGCTCTACAAACTTACTACAACTACATGTAGTATAAGTTGATTTGTAGATCATTGATTGCTAACCCCCCATGCCTTGCCCATGAAAGAAATTTTATGAATAATGGATATAACAGTCATGATGAAAAAAAGTAACTTTTGCATTTTATGTTTCTAGGTATTTCCACATAAAAATCATGAGTGATGTATTTCTCCTTTACTCTTAGCTTGTAGTGGTCTTACGTAAATGGTAGCACCCCAGAATTTTATATAAGTTAAATTTGAATATGTTTCAAAAGGAATTTCAACAAGAAAAATATGTGTTTAAATATCTTCATGGTTAAATATGCAGGATTAGCTTCATAAATGTCAGATAAGCTGATTATTTGTTTCCCTGCAAATTAATTGGTCAAACAATCATAACTTTTGTATAAAGCATTAAAGACAAAGAAGAGAAATTTGTTTCTTCTAAAATGGTAATAGTTTACTCTTATAATAGGAATTTTTGTAGAAAAGACAGTGCTCAGATATTTTATGCCAGTCCACATACCATATGCCAATGTACATATCCATGTGTGCATGATACAAAAGTTTTCTTTGTTTACTTCAAAATATAGAAATAGTTTTTGTTTCTCTTTCTAGATTGTGATTTTAACCTTATGTTCTTTTAAGTACTTGAGTACATATAATTAATGATTTTGTATTAAAGTCTGCTTAAATATTTATTCCTAATGAGCGAGTTTTAGCACAGTGACTTGATTTTGTGATTTCCTTGGATGAATAAAGAACCAGACATGCAAAGTAGCTGGTAAATCAGGAAGAGGCACTGCTGATAATAGAAGCAGGTGAGTTAGATTTGGTAAATTATATTTTTTTCTTCAAATTGGACATAATTTTCTACTCTAGATATTTTTCAAGGCCCTTTATGAATCCCAGCTTCTGTCTTTCTTATATTTATGGTTTCACTAAAATCCTCAGGTAGTGAAATACCTGCACTCATGAATCATTTGCAGATAATAGTGGTTCAGACACTCTCTGTCCAAATTGATAATGGGTATCTGATCTAAAGCGATGCCTATTTTTTAAGGTCTATATACGGAGTTCATGGGAGAAAAAAAATCCCTTTCTTTCTGATCTCATGTTCATTATCACATCCAATAGTTAGTATCCTAGATGTAGAAATGTAGAATAAGACAAGCCAGAGAGCTATTTTATTGTTTGAGTCTCCAAATTACTTTATAAAAAGCACATCTCTCCCAGAGAAACATCTTTATTCACTGTGCTATTAGCACTCTTATGAAAATTGAGGTTATGTACATTTCCTCTTTATGTCTGCCTTCCTATCTTCTTTCTCAAGTAGCTAAATTCATGTTTATCAAATTGGATTTCTAAAAGTTATATATTCTTCTTTGAAGGGTTTAAATTGTATGATTCACTTAAAAACTTTTAGTTATGTTAGTGGTTATAGTGGTAAGGATCGCTTCCTTCTAGAAACAATTGGATTTTTTTATAGTATTTATCATCTGAAGTGAACTTATACTCTATTTAACTGAGGTGCCAATTGATTTATTTGAATTATTTTATAGGAACAGAATAGATAATTCCTTTTAAGGAGTAATGTTGCTTTAATCACTAGCTTTCAATCTTTCGTGTGCATGAGTCACCTTGGAAGTAGTGGAGAAAAAAAAGTAGAATTATGGATTGAAATAAATATTTCTGGAGACAGAGGGAGGGAAGGAGAGAGAGAGAGAGACACACACACAGAGAGAGAGATATGCAGATAACAGAGAGAGTGAAAATTTAAGTCAGCTGATAGAGATTCTACATAGATGACTTACATCTCCTTACTCACATGTGTAGATGCCATGTTCCTAAGGTCAGTCACATGTGCAGTTCCACTAAGGGGCTATGTAGAATTTACTCTGAGATTTAGATGGCAATGATTCCTCACAAGCTCCAACTTTCATCCAAACTCAGTTGTCTACTATGGCAGGTCTCAGAAGGAGTGTGCTGCCTTTCCATGCCATACCACATGTCCTGCCCCCTGCTTGACTTCCCCTCTTATCTTCCTTCCCCTAAGTCTCACCTCAACGGCCTCCTCCCCAGACTACTTTTTCAGTTTGTCTGTTTGTGCGCATGAAGATTCCACTTTGATTCCTGCTCTTGTATGGTGACTGAGGGCTCAAAATCAGATCCTTATGCTTATGTCATGTCTGTGTTTTGTCATATAAGCCATCTTCTAGCCTGTGTTGTTCTTTTTAATCATCACTTATTTCTGAGCCTGGGTGTGACACATGTATATACATGTGGTTTAACTGTTCTAAGCTGCCTTCCCCACTCCCATTTCATTTTTTTGAGGTATTAATGGTTTAAAGTAAGGCTGGTGACACATGGGGGCAGTGTCTTATCTCCCGAGATGAGGTATCTGCAAAACATTCTCATCCCCAACTTAGGCACTTCACCACCATCATGTATCTGGACTCCAAGGCCTTCTCCTAATAGAGAGACAGAAAAAGACACAGAGAGGGAGAGACACCAAAGTCCTGGAACCTCCATCCATGCAATAGAATATCCTGTGTGCTAGAAACAGGGCCTTGAGTGGTAAGGCAAATGTTTATTTTTGTTACATTTATTTTATCTGTTCCTTTTTTCTCTGCATATCACAGGATTGAAATCATGTTCCTTCCCTCCCCCCTACATATCACAGGATTGAAAGCATGGTGTTTGTCCAGCTCTTTCTACCTTATTTCACTAATCATAATACCTGCTAACTTTACCCATGTTACTGCAAATGGCAATATTTCACCTATTGTTAATGCTTAATGTTATTCTGCTGTGTATATGTGCCAACATCATCTCCACTTGTCAGTGGATGAACACTAAGGTTGTTTCTAATTTATTATCCTTGTAAATAAAGCTGCAGTAAATGAATGTGTGTGTGCAGCCATTCAGTTTTTGTGTATTTTCTTTTCTTTTCTTTTCTTTTTCCCTCCAGAGTTATCACTGGGGCTCAGTGCTGGCACTGCAAATCCACTGCTCCTGGTGGTCATTTTTTTTCTTCCGTTTTATTGGATAAGACAGAGAGAACTTGAGAGGGGTGGGGAGATAGAGTGTGAGAAAGAAAGATAGATACCTGCAGACCTGCTTCACTATCTATGAAGCATCCTCTATGCAGGTTGGGAACCAGGTGCTCAAACTCTGGTCCTTGCATGTAGTGCTATCTGTGCTAAACTAGCTGCACCACTGCCCAACCTCCTTTGTTGCCTGTTGATATTGATCAACATAAAGCAGAAATATTACTATCGCTCAGTTCATCTTTAAGGCAGTTATGTATTTAATTTTCTTTAATGGTGAAAGTAATATTTTTGTAGCACATGAAGCAGTACTAATAGACTAATTGTTTCTCTTTTTTTTCTTTTGATATTGCTTGCTGTACTGTATTTTTTTAAGTTTTTATTTTTTTAGTATTTATTAGATAGAGACAGAAATTGAGAGGGTAGGTGGAGATAGAGGGGAAAAGGAGACAGAGAGATATCTTCAGCACCATTTCAACACTAGTGAAGTTTTCTCTCTGCGGGTAGGAACTGGGGGCTTGAACCAGTTCCTTGTGCACTGTAATGTGTACACTTAACCAGGTGTACCACCAGCTGGCCCCTTGTACCACATTGTTTTTTATAACAATTTTATATAGCATTTATAGGTGAAAAGTTGCAAAAAGCTGATTGTGTGTCCAACATCATTCAACTGTCCAATGAAGTCAACACATATATATGAAACAAAATAAAACAAAAACAAAATATGAAGGTTTCATAAATAGGAAATCATAATGCCCTATCTTCTAGAACTCTGACTCTAATTTTATGCCCAAGGTCATCTGAATAAATATGCATTATTTTTCTTTTTTTAAAAAAAAAATTTAATTAATTTATTAATGAGAAACATAGGAGGAGAGAGAAAGAGCCAGACATCACTCTGGTGCATGTGCTGCCAGGGATTGAACCAAGACCTCATGCTTGAGAGTCTGATGCTTTATCCACTGTGCCACCTCCTGGACCACAATATGCATGACTTTTCAACTTACTGCTTGAATGCTGCTCAGTTTGTTGACCTTTTATTTTGATACAATAATTTCCTTCAGAACAATGAAAAGTTGGTCAAACTACATCATGGTTTTAAGCATGTTCAATATTTGTGCTAAATTAAAGGTCTAATACCTAGCCCTGTAACACCATTGCAAAGGATGAAAATTGTTGAGTCTTAAGTAACAAAATGTTTTCATTGTGTCCATTGGATTCAATGAAGAAATTACTTGTCAAGAGGATCCTTGACACAATAGAGTTAAAACTAACAAGAATGCACTTTATTATTCCAGAAAGTGATCCTTGATCATTTAAATAAAATAAAAATGTCTGTCTCTATAACGTGCATCATTTTTCTCACTTTTGGAATTAGCTAACGTTTGCTATATTTCCACAGCATGGATATAAGCAAAATAGTTGACGAAACAATTTCCCAGAAATATTTGGGATCACATTTTTAATCTCAGCTAATTTAGTCAGAAACACTCTGAACCTTGATAACATCTCTGTCATCTCATAGACACTTTTGTAACTCTCCAAGGATTTGGAAAACTAAATGCTGTCTTTGAAGAGCTTAGACCACAGTTGTAACTGATATATTCATCTGTCACCCTTTCCATCTGTGTTTACAAACCATGCCTACACACCTGTGACTCATCTGCATGTTCATGCAGGAACCTGGGCCGTGATTTCCTTGTGCTTTCTGGATTTATCAACATTTCTAGCCATTACACTTCATCTTTTTTAGCTCAGATGGATAGCAACTCCTCTTTCATGCTACAGTTTATTTATTCAAATTAAAGTTTAATTTCACTTGGAGATTTGATAAAACGCTCACTCTGTTGATTTAGTCTTCTCAAATGTCCAAACATTTTTATAGTTTTACACATCTCTCATGCATGAAATATTGAGAATGTGTGTGTTGATTTGTTGGAAATGAGTCTTGCAGTTAAATCATGCAGATTCTTTTGTGTTAGTACAAACCATATGAATGCTATAAGCTGAGAGGAAAAAAGTAGGTAACATTAACCTGAAAAGAGGTGTTCTCAGTGGCAACTCTCTTTGAAATGAAATTGTATGAAGGGAAAACCTAGTTGAACACTGCATACATTAATAATAATAATAATAATAATACATCCTAGATTAGCAAGACAATGTCAGGTTTCCCAAACTGCTTTCTGTATTTCCAACATGGACAGTATTCATTTCTTCTGAGATTGAAATCTACTACAGTTTTCAGTAAAGGTGTGGAATAATTATTGCTGTACTTAGTGACACTTATACTGACATTTAAGCATATTGAATATGATAGTGAAGAAAATCATTTTGTCTTGATATTTATTACTGAAGGACAATTTTTCTTAGTATTTTGGAATATGAATAATAAATATAGATAATTTTTACTAAATACATATAATATACTACACACTATTTTACATAAGTTACAATTGTAAATTCACTTTTAAACTCTTCTCCACAGCCTTGTGATGTACATGCAATTATCTCTATTTTATAGATAAGATGCAGGCTTAGCAAGATTCCGGAACACAACCAAAGCTACATGGTTGATAAATGGATCTGGGTCGGGGTAGATAGCATAATGCTTATGCAATCAGACTCTCATGCCTGAGACTTCGAAGTCCCAGGTTCATTTCCCCATACTACGATAAACCAGACCTGATCAGTACTCTGGTAAAAAATAAAATAAAATAAAATAAAATAGATATATGGATCTGAAGTTCAAGTTCATTCCTAGGATTCATGTTCTCCAGTCACTTATTGTACACTGCCATGTGTAATTGGTGTGATGAATACAGGACTATACATAGAATTGTATGCATTTGTTTTTTTTCTTTTTAAAAATATTATTAATGACTTAATATTGATTTACAAAATTATAAGATAACAGGGATACAATTGCACCATTACCAGCATGGGAGTTCTGAATCCCCAATCCCTCCACTGGAAGCTACAGCAATTTTCTTAAGGTTGCATATATGGGTTAACTATTATTTCTACAACTATCTGTCTATATTTGTGTATATTTGCCCATTTTTTCTTTTTTAATTATTTATTTATTTTTATATTACAGAATTACAGGGCAACAAGAGTTTAAATCCACACCATTCCTATCACCAGAGTTCTGAATCTTTAGTTTCCCCACCACAGTTTCTCTAAGGTTGTAGACATGAGCCAACCATCATCTCTATAACTATCTGACCACATTTATACATAGTTGCCCTTTTTTATTCTGATTCAATCAGATTAGGGCAGAGAGTAGCTCCCATTCTTGAAAAAAAAATTCTGTGGTTAATTTAATTATGTATCTCCATCCACCTGCTCTAGGGCCCATATATGTATTTATACTTAGTACCAGAACCTGTGTAACCTCTAAGTCCCTATTGGTCTGAGCTTACAGCTCATGGTCACAAATGGGAACATTGCAGGCTGCACTTATTTCAGGACCAGTCTTTTGTGAGTGGCATGGAAGGATAGCCCCAACCTCTCTTTGGAGACTGAGGCCATCCCTGCTGTCATTGCTTTATGGTGAGGACAAGGTCCTAGGAGGGCCAATGTGAGATGCTGTTTCTTTTTTTTTTTTTTTTCCTCCAGAGTTATTGCTGGTGCTCAGTGCCTGCAACCATGAATCCACTGCTCCTGTAGGCCATTTTTCCCCCTTTTTGTTGCCCTTGTTATTGTAGCCTTGTTATGGTCATTATTGTTGTTGTTGATGTTGTTCATTATTGGATAGGACAGAGAGAAATGGAGAGAGGAGGGGAAGACAGAGAGGGAGAGAGAAAGATAGACACCTGCAGACCTGCTTCACAGCCTGTGAAGCCACTCCCCTGCATGTGGGAAGCCCAGGGCTCAAACCAGGATCCTTATGCAGGCCCTTGCGCTTTTCGCCACATGGGCTGAACCCACTGCGCTACCGCCTGACCCCCAAGATGTCGTTTCTTATGGAAGTGACCAGTGGTGGTGGAGAGAGGGACCCTTTAGAGGTCTAGGCCCATCATATCTTTATGGAAATCCAAGGATTAGTTCTATGTTATTGCATATAGCACACCTTCCTCTTTTTATAGTTTAATAGTATTCCACTGTGTATAAATATCACTTATTTGCTCTTTACTCAGCTATCACTGGGCACTAAGGTGATTTATATAACCACTGTAAATAGTGCTTATAACACTTTATAATAATAATCTCATGCCTATTGGATAGATACCCAGAAGTGGGATTGCTGAATTATATAGTAGTTTTCAATTTTGGGTTATTTTAAAACTTTTAAAAATATATTTATTCCCTTTTGTTGCCCTTGTTGTTTTATTGTTGTTATTGATGTCGTTATTGTTGTATAGGACAGAGAGAAATGGAGAGAGGAGGGGAAGATAGAGAGGGGGAAAGATAGACACCTGCAGACCTGCTTCTCCGCCTGTGATGCGACTCCCCTGCAGGTGGGGAGCTGGGGGCTCGAACAGGGATCCTTCCGCGGTCCTTGTGCTTTGTGCCACCTACACTTAACCCACTGTGCTACCATGTAACTTCCCCCTTTTGTTTTTAGGACAATCCATACTACTTTTTAAAAAATAGCTGTAGCTGTTTACATTCTCACCCACTGCATATGAAGTGTCGTTTTCACTTCACGCTCTTGTCATCAGTGGCTTCTACTATACCTTTTCATTCAACTTGTTGTCACAGGTGTGGTACGTTAGCTTATTGTGGTTCAATTTGAACTGTCCTCATCATCAGTGATGACAAGTGCTTCTTCATGTATCACATCTGGATGCCCTTCATGCCTATTCCATTCCTCTGCTTAGCTGTTGTTATTGTTGTGGGTGTCATGTGTCACTGAGGCTTTGCCACTCCAGGTGGACTTTGCTCAGGTAGAAGAACAGAGACAGTGAGGGACACTGCAGAACCACAACTTTTCCCACTGTCAAGGAGCCTGCGGGGCTGGAACCTGAATCTTGCACACTGCAAAGCAGATGCCTTCCCAGGTATTCTGTCTTGACTCTCTCTGTTGCATACTTTTTCTTTTCTGTTATTGGGGGGGATGGTTTATAATCAACAGTAAAATATAGTCCTTGGTACATGTGTACCATTTCTTAGTTTTCCCCATAACCATCTAAAGCCCCACCTAGAATCCTCCTCCACCATCATGTTCCAGGGCCTAAACACTCCTCAACCCTAGAGTCTTTCACTTTGGTGCAGTACACCATCTTTGCTTATTTTTTAAGTAGATTAATCAATCCTGGGTTCTAGTCTTGAAACTGCATGTGCCTGAGAGCTAAAAATAGTGCTCTGAACTCTCATCCTTTGCTTATAAATAACTTAACAAATATACATGGGAAAGTGAAGAGTGCCTTAGCATACTGATGTGCAGTGATGGAGAAATGATCCTAAGTTGGAGTGACGATGTTCTATAGACAATCACCATGGGCAGATGAGAAAAGGGACAGGGTGATGGTGCACCTGTTACAGTGCAGAAGCAAACCCGTGTTTGAGCCCCTGCTCTGGGGAAAGCTTTGGAAGTGGTGAAGCAGTGCTGCAGGTGTCTCTCTTTCTTTCTCTTCTTCTCTCATCTCCCCATTCTGTCAGGACTTCTTACTGTCTCTATCAATTAAATAAATAAATATGAGAAACTGCCTAAATGTTAATGACCATACTGTAAACCAGTAATCCTCCAATAAAAGGTAAAAAATGAAGCAACCAAAAGGTAAATAAAGATCAATAAATACAATAAATTATTTAAAACTAGATCCACATGAGATATTGCTAAATACAGTGAATGCCCCAAACTGATCCGTTGGAGAAATGACTGTGTTAAAAGAATACAAACTTCCTGAAAATAACTTAAGGGAGGTCCACTTTTAGCCTTCTGAGAGTTCTCCAGACTGCTCTCCCTCCATAAGCGGTTGGGCCCATTTACGTTCCCATCAGCAGTGAAAGAGGGTTTCTTAGTCCCCACAGCCTCTTCAACATTTGTATCTGCTACCTTTTCTGATGTATGACATTCTCACGGGCATGAAATGTTATCTCATTTTGTCTTTATTTGTATTGTTGATCTTACTTTTTCAAAGAACCAACATTTAGCTTCACTGATCTTTTTTACGGTTCTATTATTTTCAGTGTTATTTATTTCTGCCCTAGTTTTAGTTATTTCAGACCTTCTGGTTGCTTTTGAGTTCCTTTATTCCTCATTTCTAAGTTTAAAGCATATTTTAATAAATGGTGCATAGTACATTTTTGTAATATGTATTTAAAATATACTAAGATGCATTTTAAAATATTTATTTAATTATCTTGAATAGAAACAGAGAGAAGTTGAGAGGGGAGGAGGAAATAAAGAGGGAGAGAAAGACAGAGAGACATCTGAAGACCTGCTTCACGACTCCTGAGCCTTTTCCCTTGCCTGTGGGAAGCTGGGGCTTGAATCTAGGTCCTTGTGCACTGTAATGTGTGTCTCATCACTCATCCCCCTTAATATATAATGAATGATGGTATATTCCTTTGTTATGTCACACATAACTATATTAAATATTTACTGTTCTCTACTGTTAGATAAGTAAAAAAATAGATTAACTTATGCATTATAAATAAACAAAATTTGAGTCTTTATAGTCTTCTTTAGAGACAGAATTAAAATGTTTATGGGTAGGTTTGGGGTGGTATCTTAGTAAACAAGAGCATAGATCTTTTCTGCCTCAAGCTCCAGGGGTCACAGGTTTAATTCCTGATCAGAACTGAGTGATTATCCCCTTCCTACCTTTCTGTTTAACTTGCTAATAAAAATAAGCCTTTAAAAATGATGAAGTACTTTAAAATGTTAAAAGAATAGTGAGCCAGGCTGTTGAGCACTTGATTTAAGTGCACACATTACAGTGCACAAGGACCCAGGTTCAAGCCCCTGGTCTCCACCTGCAGGGGGAAAACTTTATAAGTGGTGAAGCAGGGCTGCAGATGTTTCTCTGTTTATTTCCCTCTCTTCCCCTTCCCAATTTCTATCTGTTTCTGTCCAACAGTAAGTAAATTCAAATATATTTTTTAAAAGTTAAAAAAAACAATTTACTTGCAAATTAGATAAGCCTTTAACATTACTCCTATCACTCAGAGAATAAGAACTTGATATACTTTGTTCTCTGTGGAGAAGTGAAGAAAGAAGGTGGTGGGTGAAGAGATCTGGCACATATATTTTGTGGGACATGTAGTTATACCCCTGAGTGAACAGTAGTCTTATGAAACAACATTTATGTTATTAAAAGTACTTATAAAAGGGGTGGGGGTGTTGGTACACTTGGTTAAGCACACATGCTACCAAGCACAAGGACTCGAGCGAGCTAGAGCCCCTGGCTCTCCACCTGCAGGGGGGATACGTCATAAGTGAAGAATCAGGTCTGCAGGTGTCTCTCTCTCCCTCTCTGTCTTCCCCTCCTCTCTCAATTTCTCTCCATCCTATCCAATAAAATGGGGAAAAAATGGCTTCCAGGAGCAGGGGGTTCCTAGTGCTGGCACTGAGCCCCAGTGATAACTCTGAAGGCAAAAATAATTAAATATAAAAATGAAAATAAAGATACATTTGACGATCAAAACCCCTCTATCCCAGATCACTTGATTGTGTTCCACTTTGTCTCAGCATTCTGCAGTTACTACTCCATCTGATCTTTCCTCCACTTGTCTTCATGGTTAAGATTGACAGCCAACAGTGGCTTCACTAGGAAGGATGTTAAGGTATGCTTCTCTCCCCCCCCCACCCCCCCCCAGACATCAAGATTTACTGTATCCCGAGCTTTGGAGTAAATCCTCTCTAAGAGTAATTTCTTCTTTGCTCTATTGCATCAGACAATTACTGAAACTCCCTACTTCCCTGTTGGTGATGACGCTTACTTGGCTGGTAAAATTCTCCACAGAGACTAGCTTCAGGAAAACTGTGACATTTTATAGTGACACAGATTTTAGTTGATTTATTAGACAGAGTGGATAATCAGCTAATTGGGTGCTTGATTCATTAGGGAATTGTTTTTGTCAGTATGTCGAATATAGAATCTTAATGTTAACTTAGAGTAATGATGTTCTCTACCCTGTGCCAAAAGAAGCTTGGAAAATATAGGCAAAACAGAGGAGTCAGTGAATGAGCCACATGAAGCAGCCCATGTTCTAGATCTGACCATGTCCAGTCTCTTAGCTCTGTTTTTTCCCCCAACAATTGAATGCTTTGCTTACCTGGACTCCTAGTTAAGTGTCAAATGAAATATTGATGGGAAAATGCTCAGTACCTCTGAGTTCTTTCATTTTAGGTTATTGACATACTGTGCCCAACATTTATAGGAAAGTTCCTTGACTGTATAACTAAGATACCTTAATATGCACCCCATAATGACCCTGAGTCCATACACTCAGAGGGATAAAGAATAGGAAAGCTATCAGGGAAGGGGATGGGATATGGAGTTTTGGTGGTGGGAATTGTGGGGAGTTTCCCTCCTCTTATCCTATGGATTTTTTCAGTGTTTCCTTTTTATAAACAAAACTTTTTTAAAAAAAGATATTAATATTCTGTAACTCTGCAAATGTTGGAAATTTTCTAAAATTGAACTAGATATTAGGGCTTAGTGTTGGCTTACACATTTAAGCACACATACTACTAAGAGCAAGGACCTGCACATGGATCCGGGTTCCAGCCCCGCTCCACAAGTGGTGAAGGTCTACAGGTGCCTCTGTTCCTCTTTCCCCTCTGTCTCTTATCCTCTCTCAATTTTTCTCTGTCCTATCAAATAAAATGGAAACCATGGCTGCCAGGAGCAGTGGATTTGTAGTGGCTGCAGCAATAACCTTGTAAGGGAAAAAATAAAAACCAGATGCTTAGCTAAATATAGCCTATTTTTGATAGATAAAGGTCATTACAGTTATTTCTGGCTATAAGACTGAATTCTGTGAAAGAAGAAAGTTTTAAAGTCTCTGTGGTATGTTCACTAATCAATATTCTCTCTCTCTCTCTCTCTCTCTCTCTCTCACACACACACACACACACACACACACACACATACACACACACACACACACACACCCCTTTCAGAGTGAATGAATTTAAAAGTAAAGGAGGCATAAACCATACTTATTAATCCATCCTCTGTAGTTCTATAATTTTTTCCTGGCTTCAGCTATCATAAAATCATTCTGTGTGATGCTCACACACAGTCCTATGTGAACTATTCCATTTTAACAGGGAGCAGTGTTCACACCAATAATAGGACACAGGTACCCTTTCTTTCCTTGGTGAGGAAAGTCAGAGAAAGAGTCTATTGAGCCTTTGGTGCAGAACAGGATTTTCTCTCCACATCAGTTTGAGATGATATCTGTGATCAAAGGGACATATGCTGTTCCCATGCTTCCTCTGTACTTCAGAACTGGCTGTGACCTGGAGGGTGGATGAGTGCCCTTATGTGGTTGCCTAGAAACTTTGGCCACACAAGTGTCAACTTTCTTTCATTTCTCTAAGGGAGAAGGAGCCTCACTGAGAACTCTAGACTTTGTTCAGGGAGGGGGAAAAAAAGTCCTGTGTGTTTTAAAATAAGTGTCTCACCAGGAGATAATGGTTGAGCTGTGGGTTATAAATGATGAACTTTGTTCTTTTCGTCTTACTGATGTCAGGGGGTGAAATGGGGGTTCTTCTCTTGCTTATCAAAATGCTATGACATTTCTTCTTCCACAGGAAAAATTTCAGGCACAACCTTCACTGGAAGCCAATACCTAACAGACCAATTCTAAAACCTATGGTGTCCCTTGAACACCTGTGTTTGATCTCTATTTTATGATCTCCATCCATACTAAAAGACACAGACCTTGACCGCTAGGGTTATCTTTGGGACCTGGTGCGAGCACTATGAAGTCAGACTTCCAATGGCCATTTTACCCCCTTTTCTTTTTTCTCTTCTATATTTCTAATATTTATTAGATAGAACAGAGATAAATTAAGATAGGATGGATAAATAAAGAGAGGGAGAGAAAGACAGACAGCCACAGACCTGCTTCACCTCTTGTGAAGCTTTCCCCCTGCACATGGGGAGCTGGAGATGGGACAGAGGTCCTTGTGCTTGGTCTTTATTGATTGACTAGACAAAGCCAGAAATCAAGTGGGAAGGGGTGATAGGGAGAGAGACAGAGAGACATCTATAACACTGCTTCCCACTCACAAAGCTTTCCCCCTTCAGGTGGGGACCAGGAACTCAAACCTGGTCCTTGCATTTTGTAAAATGTGCATTCAACCAGGTGCACCACCACTGGCCCCACCTTAATTCATTTCTTATGAACATGTCTACTACTTAAGAAAATAGTTCTTGCCTGATTCTTGTTACATCAATAATATTTTCTGCTACTATCAGCATTGTTATTTCTAAACTGTTAGTATAACTATGTATACAGATCTAAAAAAAAAAAAAACCCAAAGTTACAGTTTATAGAATCATGGGAGAAGTTTATAGAATCATGAAGTGAAGCAGGGCTGCAGGTATCTCTGTGTCTCTTCCCTTCTCTCTCTTTCCCTCTCTTCTCAATTTCTGTCCCTATCTAGTAAATAAATAAATATTGAAATCCTATATTTCAATCCCCTATTTCATACAAAGCACAAAAATCACTTTAATTTTAGTAAAGAGATGGAAACCATATCACCTATATGCATAGAACTCTATCCTTGAAAACTGACTTCAACTTATGAAGCTTGCCCTCTGACCTAATTCACGCAACACATGAGCTCTTCTGAACTTCTCCCTGGCCCCTCTTTCAATTACTTTGAAAGTCATAGTTAGGAGACTTATAATACTGAATTTTTAGAGACATAAAGTTGATTCTTTGGTTACTGCTGCTCAAATAATCAGTATTTCCTATGAGAGATAGTTGAGATGAAGTGTCTTAGAACTCCTTTATTTCCTGAAGCTGAATGCATTCAATCAACAAGAATGTTTGGTGTCACATATAAAAGTTATAATTATTTCTTTATAGAATTATGGAATTGAAAAAGATCTTTAAAAAACTAGAATAGGGAGATGAGAAGTTATACCCAGGATATTAACACAATATCTGTTGAGAACTCAGAACTCTTCCATTTGCTTTTAGATGGACATCCTTTTCTTTCTTTTTTTTTAAACATTGTCTTTTTTTAAATGGCTCTAGCAGTAGTCATTTTTCCCTACTTTACCTTTCTATTTAGTTTACTAGGACAGAGATAAATTAATAGGAGAAGGGGGGGATTGAGAAAGATAGACCCCTGCAGACCTGCTACAATGCTTATGACATTTCCTTCCCTCCCCTCCCTCCCCAGTGTGGGAAGCCAAGGGCCATAACACAGGTCCAGGTCCTTGTGCATGATAACTTGTGTGCTCAATCCAGTGCACCACCTCCCAGCCCCTGTTGTCTTGATCTAGTTATCTTTTTTTCTATTATTGATCTAATACTGATTAACAAGATTGTAGGGTAAGAGGAGTACAATTCCACACAATTCCCACCATCAGCGTTCCATATCTCATCCCCCTCCATTGGAAGCTTCCCTGTTTATCCCTCTATGGGAGTGTGAACCAAAATTCTTTATGGGGTACAGAAGGTGTGAGATCTGGCTCATGTAATTGCTTTTCTGCTGAGCAAAGATGTTGGCATGTGGAACTATACTCTCCAGCCTGTTTCTGTCTTTTCCTAGTGGGGTTAGGATCTAGAGAGGGGAGGTTCCTGGACACATTGGTGAAGTTGTTTGCCAAGGAAGTCAGGATGGTGTCATGGTAGCATCTGCAATTTGGTTGCTGGAAAACAGTAAGATATAAATCAGGACAAACAGTTTGATAATCAGGAACCTAAAAAACCCTACTATTTTTTTATCTAGATTGTTGCAGAGCACTAGAAAATTGGTGAATGTGTGAAATTATCAACTCTTCTTCGTGTATAGATGGTTTTGTTGAGAGCTATTATAGTACACAAACAAAACAATATAAAAGACCCTTATTTCAAACACAAGTATCCTAAAATGCCTTCACTTCAGTACCATGGAGTGAAACAGAAACATGTTTGTCTTGTCTATCTTATAATTCTTTTTAAAAAATATTTTCTTTATTTATTATTGGATAGAGACAAAGAAATTGAGATGGGGTGGGTGGTAGAGAGAGAAATAGAGGAACACCTGCATTCCTGCTTCACCACTCGTGAAGCTTCCCCCTGCATGTGGGGATCAGGGGCTTGAACCTGGGTCCTGTGCACTGTAATGTATGTGTTTAACCATATGTGCCACTGCTTAGCATCCTTATAACTCTTATAACCTTAGTTTAATCAGGCTATCCATATAGACAAAAATTGAAAAGAGAAGATGGTTATCCGTTCCAGTGAGAGTTGAAAAAGTAGAGACAAGAATTGCTCTTGGTGATCACAGTGCACTTCCCAAATTTGTAAAAGCTAATGAAAGAAGTTGATAAAACACCAGCCTTCTGTAGAGATCAGTGTGTATGGCTCATATCCTTCCATATATGTCCTCTGTGTTCAAATCCAGGTATCGAGTGGGAGGTGCTGCAGCCAGGCTATAAGGTTTTGGTGTTAAGGTTCCTGTCTATATGTGTGTCTCATCTGAACTAAAACTCAAACAGCGACACTAAACCACCAACACTCTTTTCTGCCTGCCTAGTGTGACTTCTTAGAAAATGTTCAGAAAAGTTAAGTGGTGCCATCTATGTTGGGAAGGAGTCTACATATAAGACAAATATTCCTGAAATAGTTGGAAATTGTGTCATGCCAGTTAACATCACAATCTGTCTTATAAGATCAATACAATAGTCAGGCATGTATGTTAACCTGGTAGATAACTTAATGTTCCCTAACACAATAAGTTCTTATTTTTGTTCCTTACTTTCCTGTGTTCATTTATCCTTTATTATCTCCCTCTTTCTTTCTCATTAGTTTGTGTGATCCCCCTCTTTCTTCTTTCCTTCTTCTCAATTCATACATAATCACTGTAAGAGGAAGAAATTTCTCTTGAGGATAATTCAAAATTAATTGTAAAAAAAAAAAGGGGGGTGGCAGTGGTGCACCTGGTTAAGCACACATAGTACTAAGCACAAGGACCTGTGCAAGGATCAGGGCTCAAGCCTCTGCCATCACCAGCTGGGAGGGGAGAAGAAGGGACACTCCTAACAAGTGGTGAAGCTGGTCTGCAGGTGTGTCTCTTCCTATCTCCCCCTCTTCCCAATTTTTCTCTGTAATATCCAATAAGATGGAAAAGTAGCTGCTGGGAGCAGTGGATTTATAGTGCCAGCACTGAACCCTGGAGGCAAAAAATAATAATAATAATAAAGATACAAATTCAAGCAGAAGAGATAAACAGTACATTACTTACTTCCAGTCCTTATAAGAGGCTCAGTGGACATACGTGTGGTTGAAACAGAAAACAGAACTCATTGAAGAGGTTTTAAAGATGTCATCTTTATCTTAAGAGAAAGGGGGAGACTTTTTTTCTTTCCACAAATGGTGCTAGAGGCCATGATATTTACAGTTTGAAAGTGATTGTTGTGGCTGTGTGTAGACCATAGATTGAAGGGATCCACTTAGCTTGTTGCTAAGTGACCAAAGGAAGATGTGTCTATATTAATAACAAGTTTTCAAAGAATAAGTATGTTGAGATTATTACATAGATATCTCTTTAGTGCATGGCATGACTCCCAAGACATGGTATTTGGCTCTCATAATTTTCCTCATAATGTTCAAATAAGATCTTGATCAAGCAGATGAGGCCACATTCTTTGGAAATTAATAGACTGGGAATTCCAAGTGACTTTACCACTGGCCTCAGTCCCAGTTAAATAAATAACCACTTTTAAATGATGATCTAGACTGCCCTGGAAATTTTGTTGTTAATGAAATAAGGACAGTCCATCTCCTAAATAACCTTTTTGTTTCTTTGTGGCTTTCACACAGACTCCCAGGTATGGATTTGTGTTTTCAGTACTATTTGATGCACACTTCTAATGAGCCAAACAGTTCCAAAATTGGTGCTAATCTTGACTAACAACCACTGCTAAGTCAGATATACTTGCCTCTCCACCGAGAAAGCTTGCTTAGTAAACGTTTCAAAAGCTTGCTCTTCTATTACATATAATGAACAAGATTTCAGCATGTTGTCCATCACACAAAGAGAGTGTTTTTGTTTTCTTTATAATCAAGCTGACGTTTGTGTTATATACTATGCTGTTTGGATTCTCTGGATAATAATCCTTTGCTTTGATTTTTTTTTTCTGGAATGATTTTCAGCATTTCAAAGAAATGGTAAAATCTGTCTTGGGCCTAGAATGGCTTTGAGGTTCTCTGAAAATTGTGGTGTCTCTATCCACCTGACTATGTTAACCTCCCAGCTTATTTCTGGTGCTCAGCCCTGGAGGGAAATTGCGGACTCTCTGCCTTCTGATTAGAGTAATTTATAAACATTTTACATGGAATCCTGGAAATTTATGTTTATGAACTTCAGTTTTTGCAATTAACTATGCTCTGACATCTTTTTATCCCTTTATTGCAAGTTTTTGTTTTCAAAATTTGCAATTTCATTGTACTTTTATACATTATTCTTATACTGAAGGGATATACAGTTTTTTTTTTTTGAAAACATTAATTTAGGACCTGGGTAGTGGTGCACTCGGGTAAAAGCACATGGTACTAAGCGCAAGACCTGAGTAAGAATTAAGGTTTAAGCCCCTGGTTCCTTCCAGTAAGGAGGAAGCTTCATAAGCAGTGAAGCAGATGTGCTGGTGTCTTTTTCTCTCCCTCTCCATCTTCTCTTAACTTCTCTCTGTCCTATCTAAAAACAAGCAAAACAAAAAACAAGAAAAAAAAAAGAAAAGAAAAAACAAATGCCACCAGAAGCAGTAGATTCATAGTGCAGTTTGAAATAACACACAATGGTTTAAATTCAAACTTTTTAACAAAAAAATAAATTAGACCTTGAATAAATTAGGTATTAGCCTTAAGTTCAAATCTAAGTGAATATCTAAAGAAACCAGGTCATAGTTGGGAATGTAGCCATTTTAATCATATTATTGTATTATTATTTAATAATATATATGATCTGTTTGAATTTTATGTTAATTTCTCCATAGCACCAGTTTTAGTCTCCATGCTCTACTACTGATGCTATATTTCTGGTTATGCTAAATGAAGAAGACAGGAGTTTCTGTCAGTCTTGATATTCTTTGCCAAGTCTTTTCTCCTGCCCATCTTCTCTCTTTTGTCATGGCATTCTGTACAATGTTCTTTTTTTTTAATTCTATAGTCCTCAAGTTGAAGGTCAGGGAGATTTTCATAATGCTCAGTAAAGAAAACATATTTCTGTTAAGAACTCCTTTTATTTGCAGAAGATAGCAGAGGGGGCTCTATCCATGTTACAAACAATGAAAATTCCTTGAGATGATTTGAGAGACATATTTATGAACATAAGACACATTGTTGGCTGTAAGTACTGTCTTCAGTTGTGAATACTGAATAAGATAGCTAGATCACATACCTTTAGCGTGATTAGTGCTAGGGAGACTCCTCATAGTAAAACATGGGGGTAGTTAAAGAAGAATGGATGTCAGAAAAGAGGAGTGATAGGAGAAAGGCTCCCATTTGGAACCTGTGGGAGGACTTTGGAATGTATCCAGTAAAATGGGTGTTTCAAAGCACTCATATCAAACCTCTGTTTTAGTTAAAGCATCTTCTTTTGAGCCCTCCCATGTCAGTTATGAATATTTCTCTTTTTACCCTGTGACTATTATATCTCTTAGGTCAAATTTACTTACATTTATACATTTATATATTTATATTATTTATATTTATGTTTTTCCATAAGGATTATCATTGGGGTTTGATACTTGTACATCCAATCCATTGCTTCTAGTACTCCATCCCATCCCTTCCCTTCCCTTCCCTTCCCTTCCCTTCCCTTCCCTTCCCTTCCCTTCCCTTCCCTTCCCTTCCCTTCCCTTCCCTTCCCTTCCCTTCCCTTCCCTTCCCTTCTCTTTCCTTTCCTTTCCTCTTTTCTTTTGCTTCCTTTCCTCCCTCCCTCCCTCCCTCCCTCCCTTCTTTCCTTCCTTCCTTCCTTCCTTCCTTCCTTCCTTCCTTCCTTCCTTCCTTCCTTCCTTCCTTCCTTCCTTCCTTCCTACCTTCCTGTTTCTATTTGAAAGGACTGAGAAAAATTGAGAAGGGTGGGGTGATAGAGAGATAGAGGACATCTGAAGCACTGGTTCATTGATCCTGAAACCTCCTCCCCCTCTCCTGCAAGTGGGGATAGGGGACTTGAACCTGGGTCCTTGTGTTTGGTAATGTGTGCACTCTACTGATTGAGCCATTGCCCGGCCTCACACTGTCATATATTCTTAAAATTGTAGGGATATTAATAATTTTTAAGGTTTTTCTTTGTTTCCTACCTTCTTGAAAATTAAGTCATTGTTCAGTAGATGTAAAATTTAAAAAAAATTCTGGCATAGCATCACTTAAAAAAAGATGATTGAATATTGTATTTAAACATTTATACTATTACCACTGATTCCAGTAATGCCAGAAATAATTCAGGTTTTCTATTATTTATGTCAAAGTGCCAGTTCAAGTTCCTTCTTTGATTGTGTCTGAACACTCAGCCAGACTGTGGTAATATGTATTGTTAGTAACTTCAAACTAGTAATTGATTATTCTCTTTTTATAGAAGATGAAAATTAAAATGGTTTCAATGAAATTTCACAAGATATTTGATATAGACTCTATGTTGACAGAAAACCTTTGAAAATGAACAAGGTACCCCTTGCCATTTTTAAAACTAGACATGTTATATTCGTGATGATCTAAGAGTGATATTGAATGTACATCCTTCAATAAAGAGGGATGTGTTGTGGTAAAATTTGTAGGTATTTGACTTTAAGTCCCATGATGTCCTTAAGGAAGTAATTTGATCTGTTTATTTCTTTGTTTATTTATATGGAAAGTGGATATGTTATGCATTCAAAAACCGTTTTCTGAATGAATGCAATTTAATGTTTAAGATGCTTTAAAAAATGGGGTAAATTACCTTTTTTCTCCTTGCCTCCAGGGTTATCGCTGGGCCTTGGTTCCAGCACTATGAATCTACTGCTCTTGGTGGCCATTTTTTCCTTTATTTTTTTACTCAGTAGAACAGAGAGAAGTTGAGAGAGGAGGGAGAGATAGAGAGGGAGAGAAAGATAGACACCTGCAGACCTGCTTCACCACTCGTGAAGCTTCCCCCCAGTTCCCTACAAGTGGGGAGTTGGGGGCTTGAATCCAAATTCTTGCGCTTAGCTTAGTACTATGTGCTCTAACCAGGTGTGCCATTGCCCAGTTCCCGTGGGTAGATTATCTCAGTGCTTCTACATGACATGTGACCTGCAGTTTTGGCAGTTCTATTATTATGAACTAACCCAGCTTCACCTCTTCCTGCCACTAGTACTTAAGTAGAAAGGTAAATTATACTATCTTAAAAGTATATATTTCATTCAGTCTGATTTGAAGATGTTACATTTAGTGCACAATTTGAAATACTATGATTTTACCTTTGGAAGTATCATCTGTCCTTTAAGATATGGACTTTCTCATATGTCAACAGTTAAGTTAAAAACTTTGTAATTTTATTCATTATTACTTCAAGTGTTTTTAGGTCTTCAAGTTTAATACAGGAATTTTTAAATATTTATTTATTGGATAGAAACATCCACAATTGAGATGAAGGGGGGAATATAGGGGCAGAGAGAGAGAGGGAGAGAGGGAGCTGCAGCAGTGCTTCACCACTTGTAACCCCCCCCCCCCCCACACACACACACACAGGTAAGGACTGCAGGCTTGAACCTGGGTCCTTTGTTCATTGTAACATGTGCACCCAACTAGGCATGCCAGCACCCAGCCCCTTAATACTGGTATTTGAACTTTTAAAAATACAGCTTAATTTTAGACTAAAGTAATTAAATAGTCCAGGTTTTACTCTGCTCCTGCCTTTTGAGCGTGAGTCCATTTATGGAGTATTTTGCCTAGTAAATACTTTGGAGTACCTGAAAAACTCAATAATAATGCCGATTATACAGTCACTGTTTATTGCTCACAAAATGTCTGTATTCTATCCTATAATGATAGATAAATGATATATTGCTGAGATTTCATACATGACATCATATGTATCATAGGTTACATGCAACTGATTATGAAAAGCCTTAATTTGGATCCTAAAGTAGAAAGATGACATGAAATAAAAAAAATTACCAATGACAGATTCCCTATTCTTTTATAGAACAACACTGCCCATATACACAAATGTCTTTAGAGTAACATCACGGACATGACTTGATAAACAGTGTCTATTACAGACAGTTTTATATAGTCAGTGTTTGGAATCACAGCTTCACTTCAGTAACTACATACTGTAGAAAAATAGTAAAATTTTCCTGGGTTATATTTATTGTCTACAAGACAATTTTTATGTATAGTCATGACTATGATAGATGGTAAACGAAGCTATAAAACTGACCTTCAACAATTTACATGCATCTATATGAATTGGAGGGAAAAGCCTTGGATTTATTGTAGACCTCTTTTTATTGCTAAGTTGTAATTATATTGGAATAGAGGATAGTTACGGAACTCTAAACACAAACTTGTCCAACATGAACCAAGCAGATCTGGGGTATTTATTTCACTTCTGACTGGTTTATGATTTCTCCACAACCCAGCTAATTTGAAATTTTTATAGCTTCAAAAATAATCTATTCATAGAGCTTATTAATATTTTAATGTTTTCAGAAATGCTCTTTTTAAATTGAATTTCTCGTTGTTTCTATTCAACTTTACTTTGAATTATTGTGTCCAATTTGTTGCTGTATTGCCATACTCTTTTTGATTCTCAGCCTTTCCTTCTTCTCTATCATTATTCCCATCTCTATTCTGTAGTTTCCCTCTAATATTATAGGAAACTAAAGTAACATACATTTTAGTGGGTTTCACATGTCAAAATAATTTTAGCTGACTGCAATTCCAGTCTAGTTTTAAGTTTTTTAAATATGGGCATATTTAAAATATTTTCTAATAACATGAAGAAACAATATGGACACATGACTGAAAGCAAAAATAGGACAGTATGTTTCTTTTTCCACTTTCACTTCCATCTCATTTACTTACTTACTGAAAAAATTTCTGAGAATTTAAGGTTTTTTTTTTGTTTTTGCTATATGCATTCTTTTTATCTCAGTGGTCCAGTATGACTTGAAATAGTTTTCTTTGACTTGCAGTTTTTGGTCATTTATTTATCATGAACTATCCTGTATGAACATATTACACAGTTTCTTCTGTTTTAAGATTATTTCAAAGTATCATTAAGTACATGCTTTATGTTTAGCCTTATCATGTATATTAGACTATGTTTGCAAGTATTCCATATGATAAAAACTATTTTTCCCACTTTTCCAAATGAGAACTCTGGATTTTTCAGTTTGACTAAGTAGTCTATAATATAGTTGTAAAGTAGCAAATCGGGAATTCAAACTCAAGTCTGGCTGACTTCAAAATATTTTTTACTTCAATTCCACCATGCTGTGTCTGTACTTTAAAATGAAATGTCATGAATATCCTGGATCAAAGAAAAATCTTTATATTGCAAGAAACACTTGAGTTATTGAACAGACTTTCAGATGAACATACCCATTTAAATGCATTTACATCTTGCTTAAAGGCAATACATTCCAAGGAAACTGAAAAGAAGTCATTAGATTTAATTCACTCATAGGTGTACACCTAAGGCCATACCTACACTAGCCAAAATAAATGGAGATTTTAGTATCTTTCACCAGGGAGCAGTAATATCTGTGTTGCAATTTTGCAAAATGCATAACCTTACATTATATTTCCATTTAAAACAGTGTTGCAGATTAACTTCATTTCAGCAATGTGCTCCTCACATTCCATGATTTTATTGTGGTACTGTACTGACTTTATCTGACATAGGGTAGTATTATAATCTTAACAAAAGAAATGGGTGCGATAATGCCAAAAAAACACTAAGAGACCTGGGTTTTGATTTTAAAAAATGCTAGTACTAATCAATGATAATATTTCAATATAATTTGATATTTGAAGATCCATTATGGGTAGTATTGAAAATTTTAGGACAATGTAATTAGTAGTCCAAAGTTAATATTTTGGAAAAATAAACATTGTCAAATTCCTTTTTTCTTTTTGGACTTGGAACAAGTAAAACTAGATTCCAAAGGGCGAATTTATCTAGTTTATCATAGATACAATAACAGGTCTAGCATAACAATTATTTCTGACAGCTATTATAATCAATATTTTATTTATTAGTGGGTTACAAATATAGGTGAAGAAGTAAAAGTTAAAAGAAAACTAGATAAAAAAAAAAAAGAAAAAAAAAAAAAAAAAAAAAGAAAACTAGATAATTTTTAGTTATTCCATTAGTAACATATATTTGAGCATGCAAAACAGTTTTTTTCCTTCCATTCATGTGATGACAATGAAGCTTTAGTAGTGGGTGTGGTAAGATGTACACATTAAAACTGTAGTCCTGAAATCCTCTTTTTATATATTTTTATTTTTAATTGTATTTATTTACTTATTGTATAGAGAATCAGAAATTGAGAGGAAGGGGGTGATAGAGAGGGAGAGAGACAAAGCCACCTGCAACAATGCTTCACTACTTGCAAAACTTTCCCCCTGCATATGGGGCCTAGGGGCTCAAACCCGATCCTTCAATGTTGTAACATGTGCTCAACCAACTGTGCCTTTACCCAGCCTCAGCCCGGAAATCCTATAATATTTTAGCCCATGTTATATCAATAGTTATAAATTCAAAACACACAAATTATATAAAAACTATTAAGAGAAGTTCCTGGGGAGATCACTGTGCAGCAGAGCTCAGAAGTTACCTGCCTGATGCCAAAGGTTCAATCCCCAGTATCACATCTGCTAGAAGTGAAAAGTACTCTGGTCTTAGTTTGTGGTATTGTAAAGATAAATAAATCACAGAAACAAACATGATGGTAGACTTTTAATATGCTTTGCTTATTGATTATTTCATCTAGAAATGGGTGGGCTAAATTTTTTCTTAACCTTTGATTTTGATAATTATCAACTACTACTTTAAAGACTCAAAGTTAGGGGGCCAAGTGGTTATTTACCCAGTTGAACATACACATTACCATGAGCAAAGACCAGTATTCAAGCTTCTGGTGCTCCCCGCCTACACCTTGCATGGGGGAAATTCACAAGCAGTGAAGTAGTGCTGTAGATATCTCTCTTCTTCCCTCTCAAATATTCTCTGTCCTATCAAATTACAAATAATAAACACATGTTTAATAAGACTCCAGGTTATAAATACATATTTTGACAGAACCATGCATTGAGGTAAATTTAAATTCATATATAGTTCTAAGAAGGAATTCAGAGAGGACCTGGTCAAGTGCACATGTTACCAAGTGCAAGGACCTCCATTCAAGCCCCTAATCCCCACCTGTATTGGGTGGAAGGGGGGGGGGTTCGTAGCAGTAAAGCAGCGCTGTAGGTGTTATTCTGACTCTACTCTATCCCCTTTCCCTCACAATATCTCTCTGTCCTATCAAATCAAATCAATAAAAAATAAACAAATGATGTTTAAAATTTTAAATAAAAGGGCACCTGGTTGAACACAAGTTATAGTGTGCTAGGATCAGGGTTCAAGCCACTAGTCCCCAACAGCAGGGGAAAGCTTTGTGAGTGGTGAATCAGCAAGTCTCTTTCTCGCTCCCTATCTCCCCCTACCCACTCAGTTTCTGCCTGTCTCTATCCAATAAATAAGGATAAAAATCAGAAAAGTAAAATAAAGACTTTAAAGTAAACAAATTAGTTAAAATTTTAAAATAATTAATTCAAATTTTAAAATAAAGAGGTGGTGCACCTCTTTAAAAGCATATATTACAGTGTACAGAGACCCAAGTTCAAGTCCATGGCACCCACCAGCAGGGGGAAAGCTTCACAAGTGTTGAAGCAAGGCTGCAGGTGTCTCTCTGTCTCTTTCCTTCTCTGTCTTCCCCTCTCCTCTAAAGTTCTCTCAGTCTCTACTTAATAATGACAATATAAAGAAATTTAAGTGTGGGAGTATGGATCGACCAGTCAACACCCACGTTCCTTGGGGAAGCAATTACTGAAGCCAGACCTTCCACCTTCTGCACCCCATGATGATCCTGGGTCCATACTCCCAGAGGGCTAAAGAATAGGAAAGCTATCGGGAGGGGGTGGGATACGGAGTTCTAGTGTTGGGAATTGCACCCCTCTTATCCTATGGTCTTGTCAGTGTTTCCATTTTATAAATAAAAATTCAAAAAAATAAAGAAATTTAAGAGATATAATTCAGAGGGTCCATTACACATATTCCAGTCCAATGATTGTAACACCTTATAAAATAACGGTATCATGGTAACTACCATATAAATTTCATATAGTAAAATAATAGTATAATATACAAACATGAGAGATACATACAACATGCTTTACTCTTATCTCTCCAGCTTTCCACCTACGTGTTAGTGCGTGTGTCTGTGTGTAACTTCTAATTTCATTTAGATCTAGAAGTGTTTTCAGAAGGGCACATATTCTACAAGTCAGCTTCTAGTATCCAAAAATAACTTGACTATGGAGTTTTATTGAAATGCATGCTTAAGGCCAATAAAAGATTGTAGTGGGTATTTGTTTAGTTTGATTTGCATTTTCATTACTAGAAGTTAGATACATAAACATTGGATTAAAACCGAAGAATTAATCTCATGTTTCATTTTACTTTTAAAAATCAGTTTGTTGGGAACTTAGTGGTTTATAGTACAGTGATTGACTCCTGGGTACAATTTCTCATCTCCTTGTGTTAGGTGTCTACTAAACATTCGCCCCCAACTTTATTTTATTTCCAGAAATAAATCATAATATCCTTTCTATTTCTCCCCATGGATTGAAAGAGAACATTACTACATAGGGTAGAATTTTAAGTTTAATAGTGTATTTATTTTTAGTTATTTATTTAATAGTTTATTTAATAAGTTTTATGATATGACTTTTCTGAATTGTGTGATCTATGCTTTTCAGTGCTCTTTACAATCCACTTCCATATTCACAGATGAAAGAAATTAAACTTAATCACGTGTTATGAAAGAATAAATCTGTTTTTTATGTTTTAAATGCCCATATTATCCTGTATATTTGAATTCACTCTATATATTTTAAGTAGTAGTTTCCTGCTTTATTTACCATTCCCTCTCTCCCCTTTTCTCTCTTCCTTCCTACCAACATTCCTTCCCATATTAAAATAATTATGACATCCTTCCTTCATTCTTAGTATCAGTTCCAATGAACAGAGTCAGTTACTATTTCATCTTTCCTGAACCATGCAGTCTTTTTATTGTTGCTGCTGGGGCTTCACTGATCCAGACTGACCTTTTTATTTTGGGAGGAAGGAGTGTGAGGAGGAGAGAGAAAAAGAGAGAGTGAGGGTGGAGAGACCTAGAGAGCTAGAGACCATAGCACCAAAGCTGCTGTCACCCCCATCCCCACCCCCCCTCCAGTGCAATGGGAGGCCAAACTGGAACCTGGATCACACATATGGCAAAGCAGTCACACTAGCCAGGAGAGCCATTATACTGCCCCCAGATCTTATCACTTGTTATACTAGCCAGACATTATTGTCAACATTAGTCAGCCCTACACACATTATGTTCTACATTGTGGCAGATAGTCTGGTGAATACTGGGGCAAAGAAACAGGAGAATGTGAATGATTTTAATTGGATCTGAGAAGTTAACCCAGGTATTCTGGACTGCCTCTTCCTTGATATATATATTGTTATTACTTTACATACTATTCCCAATTTATGGAACCTTTATGTTTCTCAGACAAGTGTTTTGAAATAAACTAGCATGCTTGAAAACAGTTTTCTTTATTAGTGATTTAATAATGTTTGACACAATTGTGGGGTGAGAGGGGGTACAATTCCCACCCAGTTAGAAGCAGAGTTCCATTATACCCTCCCCTCCACTGGAAGGGTGTCTAGTCTTTATCCCTCTGGGAGTATGGACCAAAGAATTTTATTGGGTGTAGAAAGTGGGAAGCCTGGCTTCTGTAATTGCTTCTCCACTGAGCATAAACATTGACAGGTCTATCCATACCCCAGCCTATTTCTATCTGTCCAAACTGGGGGAGGGTTCTGATGGATAGGGTTCCAGGATACATTAGTGAGGTTGTGCATTGGATCGACCTTCCCGTGGTGCATCCCGTGAGTACCCATTCATTGGGGAAACTGATGATCCTTCCTAGCCGACTGAATCCACATGGATCCCAGTCACTTTCAAAGCCAGCAACAAGCAGCTCCTGACAGCTTTCAAGCTGTTGGTCCTGCTCTTCGAGATCTCCAACTTAATGTTGAGGGGCTGTCCTTTGCCAAACGTGTTCTTATTTGGCGATACAGCATCAGGCAGATGTCATTTGCCTACAAGAAACACACATAGCAGTCGATGAAGCTGCTCGATTCACCATCAGTGGATTCGATTTAATATGCTATAATCTCCATCCTAAACATGGCCGAGCCATCTACGCTAAATCTTATCTTGCGGACGTTTACCACATGGCCTCTTCAACCTTCTACGACTCCATTTCTATTGGAACTTTTCAGCTCGTCAACGTATATAAGCCTCCAGTGTCTCATGGGATAATGAGGTCCTGCCTAGCCCAAATCACCCAGCCGTTTACGTTGGAGACTTTAATAGTCATCACCAAGACTGGGGATATTCCTCCACTCGTGCTGACGGCTCTATTTTAGCCGACTGGGCTTCAGCGAATGACCTCTCCCTATTATACGATCCCAAACAGCCAGGCTCTTTTCACAGTGCTAGATGGAATAAAGACTCGTCACCCGACCTGTGCTGGATTAGCACAGTCAATGGCCAAACCTTTCCCGCTACGAGACAAGTTCTCAAGATCTTCCGGCATAGTCATCACCAACCAGCTATCATCCACATTGGTCACCAGCTCCCACTGATTCTGTGCTCGGAGAAACTAACATGGAACTTTCAGAAAGCAAACTGGCGTCTGTTCAGTGATCTTACCAACAAATCTATTCCTGCAATTCCAATTAACTGTATCCCCTCTGAAGATTCCTACAGGCGCTTCTGCCAAGCCATCTTCAAAGCAGCTTCCCAAGCTATTCCTCGTGGGAGACGTGCTAACTATACGCCTTGTCTTGATGCTGAATGCAAGCAACTACTAAAGCAGTATGATGAGTCGGGCGACTCAGATGTGGCCGACCATCTCATTGCCTCCCTGGATGCAGCACGCCAAGCCCGCTGGCAACAACTCACGGAAAGTCTGAACTTCACCCACTCAAATAGGAAGGCCTGGAAGCTTCTTCATAGTCTGGGTGCCAGTAGCCAACCCTTTCCGATCTCCCATCCTCCCGTATCTCCAAACTCAGTGGCTAGTCACCTAACTCAAGTTGGACATGCTAAGATCAACCCAGTCTGGAAAAGAGAAATTTCCCATGAGTGGTCATCCCACTTCCGATTATCTTGTCCATCTCCAAAATTCTCTCCCTTTACACTGTCTGAACTGGAAGACGCTTTGAAGAGGGTTAAACCGGGAACGGCTGCTGGCTATGATAACATCACCCCAGAACTCATTTTTAACTTGGGCCCCGCGGCAAAGAAGTGGCTCACTACATTCCTGTCCCACATCTTGGAATCTGAATCTATGCCCAAAATTTGGCGTCTTGCAAAGATAATAGCAGTTTTGAAACCAAAGAAAGACCCAACACTGGCCGCCAGCTATAGACCAATTTCTCTCCTCTCTGTGTGTTACAAACTCCTTGAGAGGCTGCTTCTGTCACGAATTTCTCCTCTTACAGAGAACTTCCTATCACCCGCCCAAGCTGGTTTCCGCCCAGGAAGATCTACCTGGGAACAAGTCCTGGCCCTCTCAACTTACATTGAAAATGGATTCCAGAAGTATTTAAAGACGGGTGCTGTCTTTGTTGATCTCACAGCAGCCTATGACACGGTCTGGCACCGTGGTCTCCTAGTCAAGATCTCAAGATGCCTGCCTCCATGGGTGGCCAACACTATATCGTTTCTTCTCCAAAACAGAGGATTCCAGGTGCATCTGGGTGACAAGTCTAGCAGATGGAGACTTGTCTCAAGTGGCCTCCCCCAGGGCTCTGTTCTGGCTCCTATGCTATTTAATATTTACATCAATGACCTCCCAGAAACTACTTCAAGGAAGTTCATCTACGCCGATGACATCTGTTATGCAACTCAGGCATCCAAGTTTGACATCCTCGAGGAAACACTCACGAAAGACATGTCTCTGATATCTGATTACTGTAAAAAATGGCGACTAATCCCTAGCACAGCAAAAACGGTATCATCTGTTTTCCATCTATACCATGCCTCGGCCTCGCGTGAGCTTAATGTGCAACTTGATGATACGAGAATCCGGCATGAAGCCCAGCCAGTCTATCTTGGCGTTACTCTCGATCGCACTCTGTCATTTCACAAACATCTCATAAAAACTGCAGCAAAGGTGGGTGCGAGGAATAACATCATTGCAAGACTGGCCAGCTCCTCATGGGGCGCCAGCGCTTCCACACTACGATCATCATCTCTGGCATTATGCTATTCCACTGTAGAATACTGTGCCCTAGTATGGTTCCGTAGCCCCCATGTCCACTTGGTAGATTCCAAATTATATTCCTCCATGAGGATAATTTCTGGAACCATCCATTCCACCCCGGTTCCATGGCTGCCAGTTCTTAGCAACATCGCCCCGCCAGATATTCGTCGGGATATTCGACGGGATGCGGCATCATCTAAGTTCATTTCCCACATCTACGCTCGACCGGACCTGCCAATATACGCGGATATCTTCGCCCACCCTGTCCAACGCTTGACGTCTCGTCATCCAATCTGGTCTCCTACGCCTACACTGAACTTCTCTGTTCCAGACTCTTGGAAACAGAGTTGGCAGTCAGCTGAGGTAAAGAACAAACACCTCATCACAGACCCCTGCAAGCATCAACCCGGCTTTGACCTAGCACGTTATGATTGGGCCCTCCTCAATCGCTATCGAACAGGCCATGGCTGGTGCGCTGCTATGTTCCATCGCTGGGGAGCCAGAGACGGCCCGAACTGCCCCTGCGGCTACAGACAGACTATGACCCACATAGTCAACGACTGCCACCTCTCCAGATTCAAAGGAGGTCTCAAAACTTTACATCAGGCTCAACCTGATGCTGTTGACTGGCTACGGAAGAAGAGCAAACGCTAGAAGAAGAAGTGAGGTTGTCTGTCCAAGGAAGACCTTACCATGATTTATGTCATTTGATGCTCTTTACAAGTAATTATATTTATATATGGAAATAGATTTCTTATATGAGGAATCAGAAAAATCTTAGACTCAATTATTTTAGGACTAGGTGGTCCTGTTGTGGCTGTGAGAATATCTGAAAAGAAGTAAATATTTGTCAGTCTCATTCGTACAGTAGAATGTAGTTATGAATAACAGTATTATAAGTAAGGTCAAGTAGGGATTGTCATAATTTCTAATTGGAGTCTTCCTTTACCCTGCCCTAATAACAGTGGCATTTTCTTTTCTTATAATTGCATTTTGTATGGAAATTAATTTCTCTTAAGTACTTTAGAATTTATTCTATTAAGTAGTCTCATTTCAAAATTGTTTATATTATTCTCTTGCTTCTAGCTTCATTTTAAATTTCACCTATGGGCTTGTCAGCTGATTATTATTCCATATAAGTTGAAATTAAAGAAACAAGAGCTCTATACTAATTTTATGCTATGAAAAAAGGAAAATGATGAAGTAGCTGTCATTAAATACAGAGTTGGATATGTTTACTTTGTAAAGTTACTACTTGGATTAAAGTCTTAATTTTATGAACTTCAGTTGAATAAAAATTGTTTAAGAAATATTATTCACAAAATGCACCATAATTACAATGCTAGATGGAATGGTGATTCTCATCCATAGTCAGTTGAAAAAAATACATTCTATCTATCTATCTATCTATCTATCTATCTATCTATCTGTATATCATAGTGCTTAAACAAAAAGACTTCATTCCTGAAGCTCTTAAATTCTAGATTTAGGCCGTGATACCACCATAAACCAGAGCAGAGGAGTACTCTGGTGAGAAAGAAAGAAAGGAAGGAAGGAAGGGAGGAAGGGAAGAGAGAAAGAAAGAAGAAAAGAAGGGTGAAAGAATTAAACTTTAAAAGTGTGTTTTAACTAAATATGTGCTTATTCTACAGCGTGTCTGCAAGATCATAAACATAGGTTGTGTGAGAAAAATAAGATTATTATATAATAACCTTGTTTTGCTCATCATTTTTTTAACTTCATGTATCAGAATGATAATTTAATAGTTTAAATATAAAATATGTTTTTCTGATAATATCTTTATTTAAATGTCTTAGTTTTAAAAACTCAAATTATTGGTCATATAACCAGAATAGTGATGAGAACAATAATACTAATAGATCTGTATTTTCACAAGTTTCTAAGAACTTGCTTTTAATGTTGATAGTGAGACATTTCTAAGTGTGAGGGAAGATATTTAAAAATTCATAATCATAATTATGCTTTTACTTTCATGTAAAATGATTTACCATGGGTAGTGTTTATTTCCAAGGTGTTCTTTCAAAATTTCTTTTGTAAGGTAGCCCAAAGGAAAATGACTGGATATAATATCTAACATAATAAGCCCTCATTAAATGTTGAAATTTTATTATGATCATGTTAGTACTGAGAATATTTTCTGGGTGAAATGAAAAAAATGATAATATCATCAAGTCAGAATAGGTATTTTTCTATTGTCTGTAATACTGTTGTTCAGGTTTTTATGTTACACTAATGTGTAAGCATATTCCTTGGTTTCTCCCCCCCAGAACTCTATAATGTCAGTAAAAGAGTTCAGTCTTTTTGATTTAGAAATGGAGTAGCTGATTTACCCTTGATATTAACCTTCACAGCTATATACTCTTCCCTGGCTCAGCTAAGAAGCAAAATAGAAATGACAAGCGTGGGGTGACTGTTGACTGGATTATTCCATTTCCAGTGGAGGTAAAGTCATCTTCAGGATCTACCTCGCATTACCTTTTGCAATAAGTGTGATCTTTTATCTTCCCCACCCCCCCCCAAAAAAAAAAGAATGGAAGTAATTCTAGATGAAATCTTGTCCTTGTTTGGCTAGTTGTGATTAATAAAGAAGTCTAAATACTCAGTGCAATCAGTTTTGATACAAGAACTTCATTTTCCTTCTCAGTTGTAAAACAGAGGGGCCAGGTGGTGGTGCACATGGTTGAGCGTACATGTTACAGTGCATGTGGACCCAGGTTCAAGCCCCTGGTTCCCACCTGCAGGGGGAAAGCTTTGTAAGTAGTGAAGTAGGGCTGTAGGTGTGCTTGTCTCTTTCCCTCTCTCTCCTTCCCTCTCAATTTATGGCTATCTCTGTCCAATAAATAAACAGAAAACATTGACAACCATCTTAAATGTTCTTACTATGTGTCATAATTTGTATTACACCTTTTAATTCTATAGGCCCATGGTCACCAAAAAAAAACTTAGCAGGAGCAAATGGGTAATTAAATTGATTACCATCTATCCAGTAGCTGGTTACACAGAGAATATACAGGAATTCTGACTCTCAAGATGCTATACAAACATTTGGTTTTCATATAATAGAAATCAAGAGATTCCTGGGGGTGGGGCTGGGCAGTAGCACAGCAGGTTAAGCACACATTGTGCTAAGCACAAGGACTGGCATAAGGACCCAGGTTTGAGCCCCCCCCCCCAGCTCCCCACCTGCAGGGGGGTGGCCTCACAAGCGGTGAAGCAGGTCTATCTTTCTCTCCCCCTCTCAGTTTTCCCCTCCTCTCTTGGTTTCTCTCTGTTCTATCTAACAACAATATCAGTGGCAACGATAATAAAAAACTAAAGAAATTAAGAGATTCCTAAGTGTATATAACCCCAATTCTTAATGATTTGTTATATTAATGTAAGAATTTATCTAGTTGAATTATATCAATTTTACCTCATTAGTTATTTATGCAGTTATTTCCCAACATTATTTTTAAAGATTTTATTTATTTATTTATTTATGAGAAAAATAGGAAAGAGAGGAAGAACCAGGCATCACTTTGGCACATGTGGTGCTGGGGATTGAATTTGGGACCTCATGCTTGAGAGTCCACTGCCTTATCCACTGTACCACCTTCTGGTGATCCAAAATCTTGTCTCCCTACTCCTATGGCCTTCATGTAGTCCTTTTCTTCAGGGTAAACTCACCCAATCACAGTGATGCTTAATAGTACATGTTAAAACTTTTCAGAATATGTCCTTTCATCTTTACTGATCTGTAAAGAAAATTAACAACATTTGGGATATATATATATATATATATATATATATATATATATATATATATATATATATATCAATAATAGGATGTGAGGGCCATAGCCTATGATATCTGTCATCCCACTGATCAGCTGATCTAGCTGATCAGGCTGGCTGGTCAGGTGTCCCCTTCCTCCCTCATTGCTCCATGTGAATCTTTCTCAAAGCTGCACACTTGCTTGGTCAAAGGACAACCTGTATTTGGTCAAGGGTATAGAAATATCTTCAACCCCCTGCTAGAACCTCCAAACAAGCTCTTGAGTATAGTTTGTACCAGTCTTCTTTGAGTGGCAGAGTAGGGTGACATAGCCTCCCTTCATTCGGTGGGGCAGTCCCTATTATCACTGCCTTACAGTGAAGGCAAGGTCCTGGAAAGCCCCACAAAAGGGCTTATGATGATGTTCCTGATGGAAGTGACCAGTGATACTGGAGAGAGCCCCAGATAATGGGGTGGCCTGGTAGTGACCAAAAAGACCATCAATAAGTGAGCCAGTCTCTTGCCGTTAGCCAGCTTTTGTAGTCCTTCTTTATCTGATGAACTTAATCTTTCTTCCAGTTGTTAAATCATTGAGTACCATTTTTTCTATCTGATCTGGTACTAGGTTTATGGGGTCTGGCCTCAAGTTAGGAAGGAAATAGTGCTAGGGTTTTAGTGTGGTCTGAGTTAACCTTAAGTCTTACTGCATTTTCCTTGTTTGATGATTCTAATAAAGGTTGTCATAGATACAATAATTATCCTTTAGTTGATATATATATATTCTGCCAGTGCATCTCTTGGCCAATTGTATACAGTGTTTCTTTTAAAGATAATCAAGGAGTAAAAATAGTGCTAACTGTCAGAAAAGATTAGGAGATGTATCTTTTACTTTGTGAAGTTAGTTGAGTAGATAGAGTGATTGAGGGAAGTGAAATAGAGGATATGAGAGGAGAATGTCTATGCCTAAGTAGTAAATATTTGATTAAACTATGGTGCCCTCTTTTGGCCTTTCTACTTGCTTTCTGGGCTTATTAGGTCTAAGTCTAATCACTGTGGACTTATATATGTACATATATGTATATATTGTATATATATGTATATGTATATATAGTTGTAGAAATAATAACCAACCCATATCTGTGACCTTGGGAAATCTACTGTTGAGGGAATGGGGACATAAATCTCTGGTGGTAAGAATGATGTAGAATTATACCATAATTACCTCATAATTTTATAAATCATTCTTAAATCACTAAAATAAAAAAATTGTAGTAAATATGGGTTATTTTTCAAGATCAGCAATATATTATGGAAAGATCCATTGTAGCCAGTTATCTTCTTTTAGATTAATAAATGTAACCTGTGGAAAAATCATGTAATTTTAGTAGAAGTAAACATTGCCAAAAGAATTGGAACCATGCATATCAATGAAATCCACAATGTCCTACATTAAATGTTTTTAAGAACTACTTCTTACTTGCTTTGAATAAAATTTATGGATAGATTTTTACCCAGACTTTACACTTTGGAGTTTGTCCTCCCAAAGGAAAAGAAGTCTTTGCTGACCCACTAGTGACCTTGATCTCCTTATAAATTTCCTATCCCCACACCATCACCACCACCAGTAGAATGGCTTTGGATTTTTGCTTCTTCACTGATGCTTCTTGTGTTTGACAGACTAGTCTACTCCATTCCACAGGTTTCTCTCTCACTGTATTACCTCCCTCTGCTTCCCAAGGCTTAGTTAAGAAGTGATACTGGCTCAGCTTGTTGTCTGCAAGGTCATGGAAGGTTTCTGGCACCTAGGAAGCATATTGGGTCAGGTTTCTCAAATAAGGGAGAAACTGCTTCTGACTCCTCCTCACAGCTCATAATTGTCTAAAAAAATTAAAAATATCTGCATCACTCCTTTCCAGGCACATTGCCACTTTTCCAGATATTCGCAAGAAGTAGTCATACTCCTGGTGATTATTTCCAGCTCTCTGGAATTTTTTTTTTATGCCTGTGTGTTTGTGTTTGTGGCAGTGGTGGTGGATTCATATAGATTATACAGCAAAGAGCAAAAATGAGATTTCTTTTCCCCATATTGAAAATTATCTGTACATAAATGGCATCAATATATACATACTCAAGCGAAACATTCTAGCTACATCATAACATGTATTGTTTTTTTAAGCAACCTTAAATATTCTATTTTATTATTACCTAGTGAACTTCTGTCTTGAAGGTAATAATTTTCAGGTTTCAAAGAACCTTTATATTCAAAGAATAACTAGGACCTAAGTAGCCTGAGAATAAATCCTAAAGACCAGTCAGAAAAATAAAGCAAACGGGTTCATGAGTTTGTAGTATGTGCCAATATTTGGTAGCATAAACATGTACATTTACTTAAAAAACAATATTGCACACATTGATTTTTATGGCTTTTTAGAAACTGGAGCTGACAGGTATATTTTGTATCCTTGAGAAATACAGTGGTTTCACTTGCTCTGGGTTTTAGACAATTTTTGCTTCCTGTTATAAGAGTTTTGAGGTACTGAGTGCATTGCGTGAAAAGAGAATGTTTCTATTTTGCCACCACCATTATGTTATCTTTTCCAGTGCAATTACAAGCTAATTCAGGGCTCTTTGTGTTAGACTACTAGCTTCTGATTTGCTGCTGTCAGCCAGTACCTCTTCATACACTTTCAGTACCATCTGTACTGCCCCCAGCACTTACCTAGTGTGGGCATTTTTCTCTAAGTAGAGACTCATCTTTGGCAAATCATTAATGGAACATCAAAAAGATCCCATCTGTTAGAGTTGCATAAGGCTAAGATCAGAATTATCAAATATCACATTTTTCCCTTTATTTTTCCTTTCTTATCCATACAATAAATGCAGTTGTCAGCCGGATAAGTTCATGCACCGGATAAGGTCACAATTTCATTTAGTGACAACTTCCAACAGTAGAAACTTACAAGGTTCGATTTATTAAAGAGTCAGAAAGGATAAGATCACTACATGGCCAGCCTGATTTATCAGAGTTTGACTGGAGTACTTGAATAGGGAAAGTCGTATTTCAAGTTTATGTTCAAAGCTGTAGTTTAGTGTGTATTATGGCTGTGTGACTCAAAAATTGAGAAGGAAAATTAGAAAGGTATCCCTGCAAGGCGATCTGTAACCACTAAGCAAGAGCTATAATATCTACTATAATAAGCCATGGATTGGCATGGCATAATAAAAACGACAGTCTTTGTCTTAAAATGCAGATGAAATGTGCTGGTATTAATGCTTGAGGAAACACACGTATGGGGCAAGACTGCAGCTTGGAATCAGTAGTAAAATGTTCATCTAACTCTCTTCTGTATTTGGCCAACTGCTGTCAAATGGTTAAACCATGAAATAGCAAGAGCTCTGCCATACTTCAGCCACCTTGGCTGACTTTGAAAATATTTTGAGATTTTTAGAACCTTAGAGCGCTTTTTGAACTCAGCATGACTTCAGGGCTGTCCATGTTTGATATCATGATGTATAATGTTTTCCAACCATGAAGAAAATATAAATAAGGGTTCTAATGTTATATCCTTCTGCTATAGTAAGGCCTGATAAACATTATGAGCTAATTCATGTGGTTTGCTTTAAAATTTGGTTATATATTTAAAACCAAGTTCAAACCAACTCACAGTTTATTTTCAGCACATGAAATATGACCTTCCCTCATCTCATTTACTTGCAGCCTTGTCCTTCTTGGAAATTTAAGGTTGGAGCTTAGGAACCATATACTATAATAATATCGTCAACTTAATGCTGAATTCAGTTGAAGCATGATTGTTGATAACATGCTAAGAAAGAAAAAAAAATTACCAATTTGTCTGTTCCTTTTTGTTGTGCTATAATTTTTTATGCTTTGATTTCTATAGAGACATCAAAAAGACCTTTCAAAAAGAAAGACAACAATGACTTGATAGTACCATTAGTGAAAAAAAGATTTTACAGTATGTGCTGTCTTATTAAGTATTTTAACCAGTGAATTTGCGAAAGGAGACTGTTGCTATCTGAAAAGCTGCAGTATGTTTGGTAGTGATTTCTGACTTAGAACTTTTTAAAAGTGAAGCTATCAAAGGCCTTTGAGTAATCACAGACTTTTAAAAGTACACATTATCAAGAAGATAAGAGAAACAGCCCTCTTCACTAACAATATTATCTATCACTAAAATTGATTAGTCCATCCTATATGTCTTAGATATTTTGTGTGAATCAGTGTATCCTGTTAAAAATAAAGCATCCTTTTTGGGGGGAAAATGGCTGCAAAAATATGAACCCGACAGGAGAAGACTTTTTTCCACCTGCAGAGGAGTTGCTTTATAAACAGTGAAGCAGGTCTGCAAGTGTCTGTATTTCTCTCCCCCTCTCTGTCTTCCCCTCCTCTCTCCATTTCTCTCTGTCCTATCCAACAACGACGACAATAATAATAAATACAACAATAAAACAACAAGGGCAACAAAAGGGAATAAATAAATAAATATTTTTAAAAAGAAAACTGTCATCTAATAAGTATTTTTCAGTTTAATTTTTGTATTTTCACATGCCACAAATTATATTAATGATCAAATGTTAAAGAAAATGTTTTTAAGAATATCTGTGACTCAAGGTGTTTTATCTCCTGTTGATGTGAAAGAAATGATGGAGAGCCCACTAGAGAAAAATTAAATATAAGACTGATTGTCATTGGTCCATACACATGGGCGGAACAGAGAAAAGAGAAATCAAAATACATTTTCCCAGAATTCATAGCATTTCATGAAAGAGAAAGTTCTGGGCTTTAACTGGCAGGATTAGTAGGATTTATAATAGTACATAGGAGATGATACACTCAAACGCAGAAACATTTCTTAGAAAGCTGTAATAATTAAATGAGATAAATGAAAGTGAGGTGGGATTTACCTTCCTGTCTAAAGAAAATGAGATAAATAATATCTGAAGAAATATAATATTTGAAGAGCAGAACATAAAAGTCACATAAACATAGGAACAGCACTGTGAGAGTATTAAGATGCACTCATAGTGGGACTTGGTATTGGCATACTTGGGTGAGCCCACAAGTCACAATGTGCAAGGATCTGGATTCAAGCCCCCATTCCCCACCTGCATGGGCATCACGAATGGTGAAGCAGTGCTGCAGGTGTCTCTCGGTCTTTCTATCTCCTCCTTCCCTCTTGATTTCTGACTGTCTCTATCCAATAAATAAAGTTTTAAAAAAGATTAAATCATGGCTGCATAGGATTCTGTTGTTTCTACAACTGTACTGTAAGCCATACCTACCCCCTCCCAGCCAATAAATGGTTATAAAAAAGATTCATACATAGGGGGGCAGCAGTTAACTAAGGAAAGAATTTCTAGAAATCATTAATATGGTAAAAGCAGATTCTAATAAAGTTATTCTGGTAGGGATTTGAAGTCTAAATGGAGTAGTAGAGACTAGTAGGGCTGGTTGGTCATCTAAATAAAGATAGGGAGAATAATTTGGCTAAGATGATAAGAATGAATGTGAATACAGCAGGTAACTGGTTAGATGTGAAGATGGAACTCTGTGACTTGCATATAGAATGCTTTCATTTCTTTGACAACATCATGGATTTTGTGTATATGTTCTAAGTGTCTAACTGCAACAATATAAGAAAATATTATTTATTTTGTATGCAGAAAGTGAAGTTCAAAAATGTGAAGAACTTTCCCAGAATCACATAAATTGTTTCCTTTACTCTTCTTGAATTATTTGAAGTGATTACAATCTGTGTTCCACCTTCTCATTCTACAAAAACTGTTTTTACTTCAAATGCCCATGGTCTTCAATTCATTAAAATTAATCTGGTTTGGATCCCTGTCTCCCTCGATCCCTGCCCCACTAGGGAAAGAGAGAGACAGGCTAGGAGTATGAATCGACCTGTCCATACCCGGATTCAGCTGGGAAGCAATTATAGAAGCCAGACCTCCCACCTTCTGCACCCCATAATGATACTGGGTCTATGCTTGCAGAGAGATAAAGAATAAGGAAGGTATAAAGGGAGGGGATTGGATATGGAGCTCTAGGTGTGGGCATTGTGTGGAAATGTGCCCTCTTATCCTATAGCCTTGTCAATATTTACATTTTATAAATGAAAAAATAATCTGGTGCTTTTCTTAATTACACATTTTTTCAGATTATTAGATTGATCCCTTTTCTTTAAATTCTTGAGCAGTCTACTGATTGGTATGATAACAATCCAGTTACTTATATATTCTCTTGCATTTCTATATGTTTATGTTTCTGCTCAACTACCCTCTATCTTTCTGAAGATTCTTGAACTCGGTGCTTTGGCTTCTTAAATAAGAATCACAATACCAGGGAGTCTGGCAGTGGCGCAGCGGGTTAAGTGCACATGGCACAAAGCACAAGGACCTGTGTAAGGATACCCGTTCGAGCCCCTGGCTCCCCACCTGCAGGGGAGTCGCTTCACAGGCGGTGAAGCAGATCTGCAGGTGTCTGTCTTTCTCTCCCCCTCTCTGTCTTCCCCTCCTCTCTAGATTTCTCTCTGTCCTATCCACCAACAATGACATCAATAACCACAACAATGTTAAACAACAAGGGCAAAAAAAGGGAAAATAAATAAATAAAAATTAAAACAAAATAAAAATAAGAACCACAATACAGTCTCTCCTAGACATACAAACAGAGTTACAAGCCAGTTTTAATAATTAAATAAGGGCAGGGATAGATAGCACAATGGTTATGCAAAGAGACCTAAGGCTTTAGGCTCCAAAATCCCAGGTTCAATCCTCTGTACCACCATAATCCAGAGCTGAACAGTGCTTTGGTATAAAAAAAAAAAAAGATTAAATAAGTATTAGAATATATAACTCTAGTTAAGGAGTTACCTCTGAGACCCAGCCTTATACTGTCCACCTAAGATCATGTCTTGGTTGTTGTTTTTTTTGACACCAGTCCTTTTTTTTTTTTTTTTGAGGGGGTATGTGGAATTAATGCTTTTAGTAAATACAATTGTTGATACATTGTAAATTTTCTCAATTTTCTGCAAAATACTCTCACCCTCACCTAGGTCCTCCTCCACCATGTGCACCAGGACCTGAAAGCCCCCACCCCACCCCCACCCCAAGTCCTTCACTTTGGTATAATACACCAAACCCAGTCCAAGTTCCGCTTTGGTTTCCCCTTTCTGTTTTTATCAACTTCTGTCTTTGAGTGATATCATCCCATACGGACTTGAGTCATTGAACTTGCTATTGGACTTGAATCATTGAAGCTACTTATAAAACTTGCTATTGGACTTGAGTCATTGAAGCTACTTACAAAACTTGGATAGAAAAGAGTTCTATAATAATATTTTCGTCTAAGTATTTGATAGTTTTTGGTCTAACATCCATGTCGTTGATCCATTTAGAGTTTCCTTTATTGTGTGGGGATGAAAAGTAGTGGTTCAGTTTAATTCTTCTGCAAGTTTGAACCCTATTTTTCCAGTATGGGAGATTTCTCTGTCTCCCATACTATACTGTATCAGAGAAAGTTATGGCATCATGGATAACTTGCCACATAGGATGTGAGTGCAAACTCTTCTTCATTGTTGATGAATCACAATTTTAAGAAAAATATAATTTATTCAAGATCATTTAACTGCGTATTGGGTAGAGCCATTGTTGAAGATATTTTTACTTTTATTACAGTGTTTTTCCTCAATATCAAGACCTATAATTTTTGAAAGAATTAAAATGTCATCTTATGAAACATTATACAAATTAAATTAAATATAAATTTCAATTATACAGTGACTTTTCTTGTAATCATTAACTTCTTTAGTCTTGATAGTGTATAATTGCTAATAATTTGCCACATGGTTCCAGTTTTCTAGTTGCACTGATGTGAGTGAATAGATGTTTAATTTAGCTATTTCAGTAGTGGATAGGATTATCTCAAACTTCCAAATATTATCTTGATAAAAAGAGAGAAAGAAAAGGAGAGTGACTAACATTTGCCTGTGCGTCTCATAAATTTGAAATGTATGACTTGATAGCTGAGCCATCCTTGATTTGCTGTTAGGACATTTTTAGGAGCTCATTAATATATTTTTGATTAGCTTAAAATTATAATAGCCAAAGACTACTCGAAAACTTTTGAGATAGTTGGCTATCATTTTATCATCTGTATAGTTCTTAATCCATTAAAAGACAGATGGCTTGTAAATCCTCAGGTATAGATAAGAAGTCACTGAGTCTGAACCCTTTTCAAATGAAAAATGTCAGTGGTAGAGAGAGAGAATGAATTACTTTTTCAAAGGATTTTCAAAGATTCTCATGATCCCTTGAGTATCACCTAAATGTGAAATTACTGCCGTTTTAATGTGGGAAAACAAGAAAAGTGTTTGGAATCATCTTTGTGTAGCAAAGATCATTATTAACTAATGCTTAGCTGAGCCATTGATATTTTATCTTTAAATAGTAAACTATGAAGAGATTCTTTAAAATAATATAGTTGAATAATACTAAGAACTCCTATCAGATGGAAATTAGTTTCCTGCAACCCACAATGACCCTGGGTCCATGTTCCCAGAGGGATAGAGAATGGGAAAGCTATCGGGTGGGGGTGGGGGGTGGGAAATGGAGATTGGGTGGTGGGAATTGAATGGAATTGTACCCCTCCTACCCTATGGTTTTGTTAATTAATCCTTTCTTAAATAAAAAATATATAAAAAAAGAAGAAAGAAATTTGTTTCTATTAGTAGAAAAGTTATACTTAAGGTTTACATAACTGCATTATCTTATATGACTATGAATATATTGATGGATATTTCACACTGACTCCTTTTTGACATGATATTAGAACATTGACTGTTCTGTGACTTTGAAAATGTTTCCATACAGGCTCCCTAATTACAAAGCATTACTCAAAAAAAGGTGACATAAAGCTGAAACTGTTTTCAGGGGAATTTTCAGAAATGTGTCTCTATTCTAACTAAAGGAAACAAATTATAACCTATATCCACTAGACACTGAATAAGTCTCAGTGTTTGATACTTAAATATATTAATGTTACTTAATAGGAGTATTAGATTTATTAAAGTTTATTTCAGAATCACAGACCAACTAAATGATTTTAGGTTTATTTTCTACATTGCTGGCCATCACTAGTTACTGATACAGAAGAATGAAAAATATCGGGTGCTTTGTGTTCATCTTAATTTACTAACATGAATGAGCTCCATTTTTAAGTACTGTATTAGTGGGAGAGAAAGGATCTACAAGAAAAAAAGAGAATGAAAGTGATGTCCTTGAATTTATGTTTTTATTTTTATTTATTTATTTATTTTTATTTAAGAAAGGATAAATTAACAAAACCATAGGGTAGGAGGGGTGTAACTCCACACAGTTCCCACCACCAATCTACATATCCCACCCCCTCCCCTGATAGCTTTCCTACTCTCTATCCCTCTGGAAGCATGGACCCAGGGTCATTGTGGGTTGTAGAAGGTGGAAGGTCAGGCTTCTGTAATTGCTTCCCCGCTGAACATGGGCATTGACTGCTCAGTTCATACTCCCAGTCTGCCTCTCTCTTTCCCTAATAGGGTAGGTCTCTGGGGAAGCTGAGCTCCAGGACACATTGGTGGGGTCTTCAGTCCAGGGAAGCCTGGCCGGCATCGTGATGACATCTGGAACCTGGTGACTGAAAAGAGAGTTAACATACAAAGCCAAACAAATTGTTGAGCAACCATGGACCCAAAGCTTGGAATAGTGGAGAGGAAGTGTTAGGGGGATACTCACTGCAAACTCTAGTGTACTTCTGCTTTCAGGTATATATATTTTGCAGTAGTTTATGGATACGTGTGAACATATGCTCTCTCTCACAGAAACTGGTGTATATCTAGGTTTTGGGACTTTGTTGGAAAGTGAACCACCTGAGATGGAATTAGATTATACTATGAAAGGAAAGGTTTCACCCGAGTAATGAAGCTGAAGGGTTGTCATTCCACACGTGAAGTCTCTGGACACAGTCTGAAGTGAAGCATGTTGAGGTGGCCATCGTTGCGTTGGTTAGGTTTTAATCGGCAGATGCACTATTATTTGATATGGATTGGGAGAGGCATACGGGAAAGTGGGCCCTATCCAAGGGTTCCAGGACTGGGGGAAGTAGAGGCTGAATAGTGGAGATGTGAGGTTCCTGCTGTATTAGGGTTCAAAAAGACAATCGATAGTTAATGTTATCATCACATTAATTGGTAATTGGGTTAACTTTGAAAAGTCCTTTTGTTAGGGTTTGTTGTATAGTACCCAGTATCTTGTATACAGCTGTGCTATTGGTTGCTTCTGATCTACTTGGTCTAGGCTTTTGAGAGAGTCCACCTGTCAAATACACAGCCTATATATTAAAAAGATTCAGTTTGTGTTTTAAACAACTTTGAGACATACAATTAATTTTCCACCTCTCATATTAATTAACTAGTGATTTATATGGCTACATTTTACTAGGAGTGTACATAAACACCATTCCCACCACCAAAAGACTGTGACCCATCCCTCCCACCCACTCCACCCCCCACTGGCCCAGGAAGCTGCATGTCTACCCCTCACCACAGGGTTTTTACTTTGGTGTCCTACTTACAATTTGGTCAGGTCCTGCTTTTAGTTTCCCTTTCAGATCTTCTTTCTCAACTTCTGTTGATGAGTGGGATCATCCCATACTCATCTTTATCTTTCTGACTTAGCTCACTTAACATAATTCCTTCTAGCTCTGTCCAAGATGGTTCAGAGAAGGTGGGTTCATTGTTCTTGATAGCTGCATAGGACCCAACCCTGCTTAGCTTCCAAGGTCAGATGGAATTGGACATGTTCAGGTAGTACATCTGTAGACTAAATTTCTAAACAAAAATACTCTGTCTGAATATTCATTTATTTTTTATTCCTTTGGGAAACATGCATGTGTACTTTATGTGCCCGTAGATGATTTTTATCCACCAAAACTTAGAAGTTTAAAAAAATATTCTAAAAGACATGCTGTTCATTGGGAACTGTGAATAGTTCAAATTGTTGCCCAGGTAAGTATATATCTTTAATTATAATTTTTATAAGCGATGTTACAGTGGTGATCAAACAAGGTTTTTAATGCTAAGACATTTTGATGATGTTTCATGACTGTTTCTGCATTGGAGTTTTACTTTTGGAGAATGTGTTGCTATTTCTAGTTCTTAAAGACTTACAAAAATGAATTAATTTCATTACATGATGTGCTCAAAAAGTTGTAAGAAGGAAATTTAATAAAATTTGAATGCAATTACAAAGGCAATTTTTATTTTTCCCTTCAGGCCAGTTGTTTTCCACACAAGTGCCATGAATTCTCTTTTGATGAATCTGGAAAATCTTGTGTGTGCAAAACAAACATACGAAAGTCAGGTGGTGATTGTTAAGGCCTAAGTGGAGTACTCTAAACATTTCTTGTTTCCATTGTCTACAGGAGAGTTGGAGGTGTTTCAGAAAGATGGGGAACGAAGAATTCAAAGTCGGCAGCAACTTCCAGTGGGAACAACCTGGGGTCCCTTCTCTGGGAAGATGGACTTGAACAATAACTCTTTGGTATGTGGATGTTCTGAGGAGTTTGACTGTATATTTTGCCTTGCCTCAGAAATAATTTCTGATAGCTTCTGAGTGAACTCATTAAAAATGACAACTGCTTTTTCTCTCTTTTTTTATGAATAACAAGACCTGGATGTTTCTCAAGTGGGTTGTCTCTGTGACAGTATTATATACAGAATTCAGTAGAAGACAGGCTCATCAAATTAAATGGTTGTTTACTAAGGTAATTTGTAAGGTTGCTGCTTTTTATCTACTTAGCCAGAGTAGGACCATTTACACATTATAATATGTACAAATGTTTTTTAGTTTTTAAAATGACACAATTTAACCACCATATATTATAGATTTACATGAAGAATAGGAGTAAACAGCTTTGTTATTTCTTTGTAGGACTGTGTACCTTTAAGTGCAAGAATGAATGATTAGCATTATAATTTTGGTGACTTAATTTGTAAAAGTTCTAAAACCAACTTCTAGATAGCAAAGGATTAATTAGATCTTTTAAATTATGATGGAAAGGTTGGTGTTGTTGATTATTTCTTAGTTATTAGTTCACTACTGCTGCTCTTGTACAACAGAAATTTTGTATAAAAAATGTACTGGTATCTTGCAATCCTACATGTCTTAAATCAGAAATTAATTTTGATGGACAAAAATCAAGGTATATGCAGGTTGCATTCTTTTCTGGAATTTCTAGGGAAGAATCTGTCTTCTGTATTTTCCCGTTTTTGCCTACAACAATTGGGCTTGCCCCTCTTTAAAGCCAGCTCAATGATTCACATACATTCATCCCACCTGGATAATCTAGGCCGGTCTCTCTATTTTAAGGTCATCTGATTAGAAACTATCCCTGGGTCAGCAAAGCTACTCACCTGGCGAGTGCCCCTGCACATACACTATGTTTCAGTAGAGTACACACTGCTTTGGAGGAAGTTATATACTCTAGTATCTTTCTTTTGGAAAGGAAAGGACAGGAGAGGAGGGGGAGGGGAGGGGAGGAGAGGGAAAGGGAAAGGAGAGGAAGGGAGGGGAAGGGAAGGGAGAGGAGAGGAAGGGAGGAGAGGAAGGGAGGGGAAGGGAGAAGAAGGGAAAGGGGGAAAGGAAGAAAATGAACTTTTGATGGATCTGTATATCATTACATACATGGAGTATTTTTCCTATAATTATAATCATTGATACATTCATATGAATAGAAAAACAAACCTACTTGTAAAGAGTTATAGTGATATAATTGCCATTTTTAGAGAGATACTGCAATTTATTTTTATAGCCCTGCACCATTCTAGGCTATTTTATGCCATGCTTTATATTTTAAGAAGTAAATTTCTGTGTTAATACTTTTTTTTTTTACCAAGTGTGCTATTTATTAATTGATGATCAAAAAAAATCAAGCAAATAAACAAAAACACCAGACAATAACAACAAAATCCAGCATTAAAAAAAAAAAATCACAACTTCTTCATCTCAGTGTTCAATACTAAAAGTTGGTAATATATCTTTATAGAAAACAACCAATGACTAGTTTCTACTTTTGGCTAAGGTAATACTTTTCTAATTCATGTTATTATCTAAAGTAAATGTTATTTCATATAAACTGTCATTTTTCTTTTTATTAATTATTTATTTAGACAGACAAATAGAACAAGAAGGGGGAGATAGAAAGCGTGAGAGATGGACACCTGCAGCGCTGTTCCCGGGTCCAGAAGCCTTCCCCCTGCAGGTGGATATTGGGGTCTTCAACTTGGGTATTTGCTCATTGTAACCTATGCACTCCACTAGGTCCACCACCATCCAGCCCCTAATATAGAATTTTGTCTATTTTAAAATTTACTTGCTTATATTTCATAATAACTCTTTTTTTCATCATCTACTTCAGATTTTATACTACTAAGTGCTACTGATTCTACTACTGTTGCCATTGTAGAAAAATTAGCAGATATGTTTTATACTTACTCCTTTTTGGAAGCTGTGGAATACTAGAATAGCATCATGCATATAAAACCCAACCTATTTGTGAATTTGGTTTTATTTTAAATTCTTCTTTTTAAAACCTTAAAAAATCATTTCATAGAGGAGGGCTAATGGTGTAGAGTCCAGGGTTGACACATGGGGTAGAGTTTTTTCCCTGTGATTGCTGTCTGCACACACTCTCATCCCCAACCCAGGACTTTTTCCACCAACATGCACCAAGACCCCGACTCCTCCAGCCCACTCCCTTTCCTTCCCCACTTTTCCAAGGGACATTTGTTATTTAAAAATTATTTTTTAGGGAGTCGGGCTGTAGTGCAGCGGGTTAAGCGCAGGTGGTGCAAAGCACAAGGACCGGCATAAGGATCCTGGTTCGAACCCCGGCTCCCCACCTGCAGGGAAGTTGCTTCACAGGCGGTGAAGCAGGTCTGCAAGTGTCTATCTTTCTCTCCTCCTCTCTGTCTTCCCCTCCCTCTCTCCATTTCTCTCTGTCCTATCCAACAACGACAACAATAATAACTACAACAATAAAACAACAAGGGCAACAAAAGGGAATAAATAAATAAAATAAATATAAAAAAAATTTTTTAATTAAGGCTAAAGCTCTTGATCACAAAATTTGCACTTTCAAAGGCCACACCACAAGAACCTAAGTTGGGGGGGGGGTGAGACTGTTTTGCAGACACCTATCACATGGATAGGTTTCAACCACTGTACTATAAATAATTACTTCCCTCAGTCAAACAATTAAAAATCCCCACTACCCACAATACCCCACTGTCTTTTCAATAACACCTATAACATGATTTGAACATAATGAAAATGTTTGTGATTTCACTACAGAAAAATCAAATTTGGGAGTTGGGCTGTAGCGCAGTGGGTTAAGCGTAGGTGGTGCTAAGCTCAAGGACCTGCGTCAGGATCCCGGTTCGAGCCCCTGGCTCCCCACCTGCAGGCAGGTCCCTTCACAGGCGGTGAAGCAGGTCTGCAGGTGTCTATCTTTCTCTTCCCCTCTCTGTCTTCCCCTCCTCTCTCCATTTCTCTCTGTCCTATCCAACAGCAACGACATCAATAATAACTACAACAATAAAACAACAAGAGCAACAAAAGGGAATAAATAAATAAAATTTTTTAAAAAATTTAAAAAAAAAATCAAATTTTTGAAGTCTCCAGAGACAATATTCAAGGATTAGAAGATATTTTCTTTTTATTTGGCCAAATATCTATGATAATTTTTTGACTACCTAAGTAGTTAATAATTAACTAAAGTGGAACAGGGTAGATGGAGGTATGGCAGTAATGTCACTGGAACTTTGATGGTGAGTGCCATGGCCCCCTCTTTTTTTTTATTTAGCTTATTAATTAGAGAGAGGAGAGAGGAAAAGCCAAAGTCAAATTCAAAAGAATTAAGACCTAGAAAGATATGAGGAAGAAGAAACCCTCAACCCAGACTAAAAAAAAAAAAATAGTATCAAGAAGGAGGGCCTTATTTATAATGAGAGCCTTAATGAAAAGAACTAAAAGAATCACCCAAAATTTGTGCCATGGCAAAATTAAAGAAATCACTTGCAATGTCAGGGATTGAATTTAGGATCTCCTGCTTGAAAATCCAACACTTTATGCACTGTGCTAGCTCCCAGTCTGCATGATGACTCATACATATATTTAGGCATGAAACCAAACCCCTAGAATTGTATAATATTGTAAAACAATATCAGACCACTTAAAATTAATTTAAGAAACAGGAATTCAGGGTGGCTGGGCGGTAGTGCAGCAGGTTAAGTGCACATGGCGCAAAGTGCAAGGACTGGCACAAGGACCCGAGTTCGAGCCCCCAGCTCCCCACCTGTAAAGGGGTCACTTTGTAAGAGGTGAAGCAGATCTGCAGGTGTATATCTTTCTCTCCTCCTCTATGTCTTCCCCTCCTCTTTTGATATCTCTCTGTTCTATCCAACAGTAGCTATAACGACAGTAATAAAGGCAATAAAATGGAAAAAAAATGGCCTCCAGAAGCAGTGGAGTTCTGATACAGGCACTGAGCTCCAGCAATAACCCTGGATACAAAAAAAAAAAAAAAAAAAAAAAAAAGAGTTCATTCAGAGACTTGCACAGATTTTGTGTCTCATCATAATTTAGAGAAAAAAATGCATATTATATTGTGGAGGTAAATGCTGTTATAATATGCTATATAACCTGCAAACCTTTTCTTTTGCAAGTTGGAATCAAATTTGGAGTTAGGACACTCTTGCAAATTGCTTATCCTCTAACTGATGTAATATACTTTACTCTTATTCATGGTGTTGGCTCAGGAGATTCAATATACTAATTAATCCAACACAGTAATTAATTGAGTCACCATGCCAGATGTCAAATCTTTTTTTATATCTTTCAAGTTCCCATCTTAAAATACATTAGCAATGTGCCACCTTCTGTAGGCAACCTTTGTATAACAGGCATGTAGAAGTACAGAGAACATTTTTTTTTAATTATAGGCCATATTCAAATAGGAAACAGATTGATTTGACAGTCAGATATTCTTAGAGTCACATGACATCCTGAATGTAAAAATATGGTGCATTTTGCCCATACTTCACTATTTTGTTAGATACTACCTGTTGTGGTGGTTTAACCATAGCAATAAGTGTAGAATATAGTTAATATTTTCCTTCTTTCTTTCTCTTTTGGTCTTTTTTTTTCTTTCCTCCCTCTCTCCTTCCTTCATTCCTTTCTCTATGTTTCTCCTCTCTCTCTCTCTCTTTCTCTCTCTTTCTCCCTCCTCCAAGGTTAATGTTAGGGATCTATGAATCCACTGTTCCTGGCAGGCATTTTTTCCCTTTAATAATTTTTTCTTTTTATATTTTTTGGATAGGATAGAAAGATATTGATAGGGGAGGGGGAAATAGAGAGAGAGAGAGAGAGGAATGCAGATCTGCTTCGTCACTAGTGAAGCATCCCCGCTGCAGGTGGGGAGCAGGGGCTCCAACCAGGGTTCTTTCATGGGTCTTTGCACATGGTACTATGTGTGCCACTGCCCAGCTCCCTAGTTAAGTTTTTTTTTTCCTGCATCAGATATTCATCAAATCACTTTACATGTCTTCTATTTAACTTAGCTCTTATACAAGTATATGAAAAGATAATACTTATCTCCTTTGGATGTTGAAGAACTAGTCTAAGTTTAACACAGATTCCAGAACTCATATTATAATCAAATACTAAATTAGAGGCTTCATCTACCATGCATAAATAATAATGCAACATAATATAGGAATTTTTTTTAAAAAATTGTTTCATTTCTTAGAGTAATACAGTGGGATAGGGGGAGGTGGGGAGACAGACAGAGACGAAAACACTGCTCAGCTCTGGCAGATGGTGATGCCAGAAACTGAACCTGCACTCTCTGGGACCTTAGTCATGCAAATCTGGTGTACTGCCTCTATTCTATCCCAGACCCACTCAAGCAAATTTTTGACTATTAGTCAGTTAACAAACACAAGTTATAACTATTAGCTACTGGGAGCAGGAGGATAGCATACCTCATTCAAGCCTAGGTGCCACAGCTGCATGTCACAATGCCTGGGGAAGCTCTGTAATAGTTCTCTCTCTCTCTTTTCCATATAGAAAAAGGTATCTTACCCAAGAAGCAATAAAATCATATATGCTTGTGACCCTAGAAGACACACAACAATACAATAATATATTAACTGCTATTGCTGCTTAGTGACTTATAGACGACATGAAAGCATTAAAATCATTCAGTTGGGGGCTATCAAGCTGGCTTACTTGATTTGAGCCTGGCAACTACCACACTGAAAGAAACTTCAGGAAACAAAAAGCCTTATCAGTTTTAAAGTAGAAACGTGCTCTGAATTAGCATGCAAAGCTGTAGACCTTTAGCATTTGTAGATTTGACATGTCTAAATTAGATTATTTTTCATTAGTATTCTCTAGAGAACAAGAACAAAATTTTGTTCTTGGAGTAGAGGTAGCTAGGTATATAAGAAATTAGTAATGTATATTTTCACTCATGCAGATTATAAATAAACAAGGAAAATGAACTGACAGGGCTGGGGAGATAGCATAATGTTTATGCAAAAGACTCTCATGTTTGAGGCTCTGAGATCTCATGTTCAATCCTCAGCACCACCATAAGTCAGAGATGAGCTGTGCTCTGGAATCTCTCTTTCTGTCTTTTCTGTATCTCTCTCATTAAAATAAAGTAAATAAAATATTTTTAAAAAAGATAATGAACTGGGGAGTCAGGAGATAGCGTAGCCAGTTAAGCGCAAGTGGCGCAAAGTGCAAGGACTGGCATGAGGATCCCGCTTCAAACCCCTGGCTCCCCACCTGCAGGGGAGTCGCTTCACAGGCAGTGAAGCAGGTCTGCAGGTGTCTATCTTTCTCTCCCCCTCTCTGTCTTCTCCTCCTCTCTCCATTTCTCTCTGTCCTATCCAACAACAACACCAATAATAACTACGAAAATAAAACAATAAGGACAACTAAAGGGAATAAATAAATAAATATTTTAAAAAAAGATAATGAACTAACAAAACACAACAACATCTCTTAGATTCTCTTAAAAACGTGGTAGTTAACAGATTGGAGAGGAGACATTGGGAGGAGTCTGTGTGGGTGTGTTGGGGGCCAATATAATAGTATCATAGCACTGGAACCTTGGTGAGTACTGTGGAATTTATACACATAGTGAAATGTAAATCTGTGCACCCATAACTTTATTTCACTGTGAACCAATGGTAAATCAAGAAAATATTTTTGAGAGGCTCATCTGGTGGGGCACCCTTAATGATCATGCACATGAATCCAGCTTTCACCTCTTTAGTCCTTCTTCTTCTTCTAGCGTTTGCCCTTCTTCCATAGCCAGTCAACAGGTCAGGTTGAAAGCTGTCAGGAGCTGCTTGTTGCTGGCTTTGAAAGTGATTGGGATCCATGTGGATTCAGTCGGCTAGGAAGGATCGTCAGTTTCCCCAATGAATGGGTACTCACGGGATGCACCACGAGAAGGTCAGGTCGATCCAATGCATCCTTAGTCCTAACTCTCCATCAGTCTACCTTTGTCTTTGTCTCTGATCTATATAGAAATAGAAGAAAGGGTAAAAAAAAAATGACTGTTGGGCAAGATGAAGTATCCTGTAGTCACTGTGCTTCAGTGATAACCCTTGCAGCAAAAGAAAAAAAAATATATATATATATGGAAAACTCATGAAAGTGCCATAAGACATAAGGAATTGACTTTGGTGTCTAGGGAGACTAGTGAGTCTACAACCTACAGTGTGTTTGAGTTAGTAGACTGAAGACTCAAGAAAACCATTGAAACATATGAGAACCACAAGTGCTGTTCTGGGACTCACCTTACCATGCCCGAGTTTCTGGATTGGAGTCCTGGCACCACGTGGAAGGGCCATGCAAAGCACTAGGGAAAGTCCACAGACAATGTAGGGGTTCTGTGGTGTTTATTCTTCTCTAGGTACCTACTATTTGTATTATAATGAATCAAAACAATTAGCCTGGGAGGAATAGGAGATGAATAGGATAGCACATGCACAGATCATTTCTGAAGGAATTAAAAAATGAGTATCAGCTAGATGTCCAAAACTTAAGTGTCATTTACCCCAGTAGGGGTTTAAACACTTCAGCCATCAGTAGCTATCTAGTAGGATTCAGCTAACAAGAGTCATATTCCATGTATAGTTAATTGAATAGAGCATTAACACAAAGTTCCACCTTATTTAATATGTGATAGTTAAATCACTACAACATAAATTCAGTAGATGAAATTTGAAAGTAAGCCATGAAAACAAAGTTTAATTAATCTAATAATTGAATATATATGTATATATTAAATCTCACCTGAAGATATTGATTTATTGACTGATTACTAAAGCACTGATGCTGGGGATTTAACCTGGGACTTCATAGCCTCAAGCATGAAAGTCTTTTGCATATCATTTATGCTATCCTTCTAGCCCCTTTATTTCTTTAATTTTGCTGAGGCACAGGTTTTAGATGGTTCTTTTAGTTCTTTTCTTGGATGTTCTTGTTGTAAATGTAGACCTCCTTCTAGACTACCAGACTTTCCTCCTCCTATCTTTCTTTCTTTTTTTTATTATTAAGCTTTTAAAAAATTTTTTTAAAAATTTATTTAGTTTATTTATTCCCTTTTGTTGCCCTTGTTGTTTTATTGTTGTAGTTATTATTGTTGTCGTTGTTGGATAGGACAGAGAGAAATGGAGAGAGGAGGAGAGAAAGATAGACACCTGCAGATCTGCTTCACCGCCTGTGAAGCGACTCCCCTGCAGGTGGGGAGCTGGGGTTCGAACCGGGATCCTTATACCCGTCCTTGTACTTTGTGCCACCTGCGCTTAACCCGCTGCGCTACAGCCCGACTCCCCCTCCTCCTATCTTTCTAGGTCTTGGTTCTTTTGAGTTTAACGTTGGCCTTTTCTTTTCTTCTCCCTCTGTTTCCAGTGCTTATCCACTTGCAGAGCTTCAGCTTCTAATTTACAAATAGCATTTAAATGAAAAAAAAAAAAACCTCTAACCTTGACTTTTTAGCCTTTTCTCTAATAGCACACTTTGCAAGGCTTTTCCACTGACTTCGTCCATAGAAGTGGTCACAAGGAGAGATAATTACTATTTCCGTAGACTGTTTCTTCCTCTCCTTGATTTATAACTTTTTTTTTGTAAATTAATTTGTGGGGGGTTTTTTTGCTTGTTTTATTTTATTTGTTTGTTTGTTTTATTTTTAAACCAGAGAACGAATCAAACTAAGTTCTGGCTATTGGTACCACGGCTCAAACCAGGAAACTCACATGTTCACCTATGCATTACTGCTGTTCTACTTCCATGACCCTATTCCATCGTTTCTCTTCTTCTAACTCTGCTGTTTACATTAAATACATTAGATACAAAAGAACCCAAACTCCATTTTATTTATTTATTTATTTATTTGGTCAGAGGGAAATTGAGGGGCAAGGAGAAGCTAGAGAGACAGAGAGTCACCTGCAACACTGATTCACCATTCATACAGCTTTCCCCCTGCAGATGGGGACTGTAGGCTTGAACCTGGGTCCTTGTGCATTGTAACATGTGTGCTCAATCAGGTGCGCCACAACCTTGCCCTTACTCATTTGTAAAGCTTAAAAGGACCTTCATGATATGCACATCCTCAACTCTTGCCCCTTTCTTACTCTCCCTGTGGACTCCCATCAACGGGGATTACCTGTGCTGCCCTGAGTAAACCTTTTTCTCACATCTCTGTGCATTCAACTTTGCTTTTAAATCCTCCCTGAAATCCCTGTGCAGATCTCTCCATCCCAGGAATTCACCTCAATGTGGACCTTCCCTAGAGCCTGTAGTCTAGAATGAGCTTCCATTTCTGAAGTATTTCTTTTTTAAAATTTATTTTTCCTTTTGTTGCCCTTGTTGTGTTATTGTTGTTGTAGTTATTATTGTTGTTGATGTCATCGTTATTGGATAGGACAGAGAGAAATGGAGAGAAGAGGGGAAGACAGAGAGGGGGAGAGAAAGACGGACATCTGCAGACCTGCTTCACCGCTCATGAAGCGACCACCTCCCCACCGCAGGTGGGGCTGAAGTATTTCTATGATGCTCTGGATTTATAACTTAGAGGTTTTTTTTTCAAATAGTTGGGTCTGTTTGTATATGTCCCTTGCAGATTATATATTTCCTGTCATTTGCTGTTGTGTCCTTCCCAGATAGAAAAGTGCATTATAATGGAGTTCAACAAATGATCCTGAAAAAATTATGAAGAGAGTAGTTTTCACCATTGGACTGGTAAAATAGCTCATCTGGGAGGGCACTTGCTTTTACTTGGTATTCAGTCTATGAAAGTGTGAACAGCACTGGGAGAAATGGTGCTGCTGTAGTGTCTCTCTTTCTACTGTGTCTGACTTTCTGCTTGACATAGTTATCCTAGAGCAATGAATTCTCAGAGAAGTCCAAAAAGAAAAAAAAAAGTAATAGTTTTCATCACAAGGGAGAAAAACTTGTGATGGTTGGTAATGTACTCGACATTATGGTGCTCTTCACAAAACATGCAAATGTTGTATCATTATGGTGTGTACTTGAACCTAATAAATATTACATGTCATGATATCCCAATTAAGAAAGAGTTAGAAAATTAATTATTTACTTTTTCTTTTCTGCTATATCAGTGCATGGTGCCCATTCATCTTTTTTTTTTTTTCAAGATCCAATCAGTCTTGTCTTTCAACCCTTTATTTGTTTATTTATTTATTTATTTATTTTTGGGTAGGGACAGTGAAATTGAGAGGGAGATAGTGAAGGGGAGAGACAGAGAGATATCTGCAGACCTGCTTCACCACTTGTGAAGTTATCCTCCTATGGAGGGTGGTGGTGGTGGTGGCTTGAACCCAGGTCCTTGTGCACTATAATGTGTGCATTTAAGTAGGTGTGCCACCTCTTGGCCCATAAACTCCGTTTCATTTGTTCTCCAATCTTGCCTTTTCTGCCCAGCTTAGTCATGTATATACTTCATTTAATACCATCTTATGCTGTTGTTTTTTTTTAAATTCAGTTTGATTGTAAGGTTCAGTAAGGTCAAGATAACTGTGAAATTATTTTTATTTTAAAATTTACATATTTTTTGGATAGAGAAAAAAATTGAGAAAGAAGAGATAGAGAGGGAGAGACAAAAAGAGACACCTGCAACTCTGCTTCAACACATGTAAAGCTTCATCCCTGAAGGTGGGGACCAAGTACTTGAACCCAGGGCCTTGTACATGGGAAGGTGTGTTCAGCTGACCCCCGACTCTTGGCCTATTAAGTAGATAAAATAAAAAAAGAAAGAAATGCTCTGTGATAAGGGTCAAAACCTGTCGCAAGAGCAATCAGTGCCATCTAGTACTTAGTCAAGGTAAAGTAGGTTGGGTATTGGGTAGGAGTAGTTAAATTGTAGCTAAAGGGCCCTGACATATGTCATAGCATGTAAACTCTATAGTCCCTAATGTCTCTGAAAAAAATAGACAAACCTAAACTTTCTTGACAGGGATGTGCTTTCTTCTCACTTCTGATCACTTCAAACATGATTTACTACCAAGCTCAGGAGGTGGCACAGTGAGTAGGGCATTGAACTTGGAAGCACGAAACAGCTTGATGCTTTAGTTACTGTTCTTGTTCCTCTCTTCCTTTTTATTTGTTTATTTTTTATTATTTTCATTTATTTATTGGATAGAGACAGTCAGAAATCAAGAAAGAGGCGTGAGAGAGAGAGAGAGAGAGACCTGTAGCCCTGCTTCACCATTTGCAAAGCTTTACCCTGCAGATGGAAACCTGGGCATCAAATCTGAATCCTAGTACATTGTAACATGTATACTCAACCAGGTGGACCACCACCTGGCTCCTTCTTTCTCTCTCTCTCTCTCCCTCTCTCCTTACTCTTTTCTTTTTATAAAAAATATTTCAAAATTTTATTTATTTACTGTATTATTGGGTAGAAATAGAGAGATATTGAGAGTGGAGTGGGAGATAGAGAATGAAACTGATACCTGCAGCCCTGATTCACCACTCCTGAAGCTTTCCCCCTGCAAGTGGGGACAGGGGATTGAATCTGGGTCCATGTGCACTGTAATGCCACCTACCCCCCAACTCTTTCCCTCTCTCTGTCCTTTATATATTTATTTGATAAGGCAGAGAGAAATTGAGAAGGGGGAGGGCAAGATAGAGAAGAAGAGAGACACCTGCAGCCCTGCTCCATCGCTCGTGAAGCTTCCCCCATACAGATGTAAATGTATTCAGTAGTCATTCAATAAGGAGATAATGCCTGTAATGATTTCTTGATGAACACTGACTATTTTTTCATCCATTTAAAGGCAGTTAGAGAGGATGAGGTGTTGGGCCTGTTGTGCAGTTATGATCTGTTTACAACCAAATTAATTTTAGATCCATTCCTATGACATGGGTGAAGGCCAAGAAGGTGTTCTGCTCAACCACGCTTTCTGTGAAGCATCATCCAGCCTCACACTTTACAGTGACAAACCATCTGGGAAATTCCATCTGTCTCTGCTTGGAAACTGAGGTGGCAGTTGCCCACTGTGAGCAATTTTCTATTAACTTCTTGGATAAGATCAGTCAGATTTATACTGAATTGATGGGAACCGTAAGAGCAGGGTTGTTCCAAGAGAAGACAAATGTACTGATTCCTCTAATTGGGCTTAAGCCAGTTTCACTCTCAGATGCCCTAAGGTTCTAGTAGTGCAAGGACTTATAACCTTTTTAATTGTACCCTGTTCCTCTTGGGAAGCATTGGTGAAATTCATTATTGATGACGGTTGTAGATTTGCTCTTTGGGGAGGCCAAGATCCTGGTTTCTCTTATACTCTGCTCTGTGGAGAATTAATGGAAATGGAGTGGACAGAAAAACTGCTTAAAGAAGACTCAAGGAAAAACATTTAATGCAGCAGACCCTTGGAAAATGACATTTTGGACTGGTTTCCTTGGAGGAGAGGGATTTGTGGTTGTTGGTATATTGGCAGAGGACAGACAGAATGCTTAGAGAAGTGGGGCAGGTTGGTATGGAGACGCAAGTAAAAACATCCTTTGAGTCAGAAAGGGAGAAACAAAACACCAAAGAACCATAGTGCAGTTCAAGTCTGTAGATGTAAGCCAAAGGGGTCAACTGCATGTTGATCTAAAGGAACTGATTCTAATGTAATGCCCTGAAGTCTGAATAAATAGATTTGTTAAAGAGTATCTAGAACTAAAAACTAATAGATCTCATCTTTCTTTTTTATTTTATTTTCATTTTTAATTATTATTTATTAGTAGATTTAAAGGGGAGGGACAGATAGAGAGGAAGAGAGACAGAGAGAGACACCTATAGCCCTACTTCACGACTCTTGAAGCTTTCCCCCTACAGGTGGGAGCCAGGGGCTTGAACCTGTGTCCTTGTGTTATAGTGTGTGAGGCTTAACCAGGAGCTCCACCACTTGGTGTCTAGATTTTATCTATAGTATGTGAGAAATTCTGTGCTACTCACTAGTCATCCATTTTCTATATAGGCTCTATAGTAGAGCAACTTTGCAATCCTGACCTTATTACAATGTAATGTACTTACACTATTCCAGACATTAATTAAAATAACAGCAGTAATGGGAGTCAGGCGGTAGCTCAGAGGATTATGCGCACGTGGCGCCAAACGCAAGGACCGGCTTAAGGATCCCGGTTCGAGCCCCCGGCTCCCCACCTGCAGGGGAGTCACTTCACAGGCGGTGAAGCAGATCTGCAGGTGTCTGTCTTTCTCTCCCCCTCTCTGTCTTCCCCTCCTCTCTCCATTTCTCTCTGTCCTATCCAACAACGACGACATCAATAATAACTATAACAATAAAAAAAACAAGGGCAACAAAAGGGAATAAATACATAAATAAATATTAAAAAAATAACAGCAGTAATATGGAATCATGTTAATAAATCTATGAAAAGATTACTTTATATAATAGTTTATATATATATAGTTTATATAATAGTTCTCTTTGGAATTAAAAAAAAGTGATGCTTTATACATTCTTTCAAAACTTGGCCTAAATATAGGCAAATGTGTTTAGCTGGCATAACCCAAAGGTAAAAATGGCTTTCAATTTAGAGTGCAAGAGAGCCAGTTTGTTCCATAAATAAAACTGTCTGCATATGGCAAGGAACTGCATCTCTTGAGTTCCCTTTTTAAATATCCTATCCAAAGTTAATGAATCTAGAAAATTTCTACTTTCAGAAAAAGTCATTTTAAGGGAAATAGGTTAGCAAAACACATTTTGTGGAGGCAAAATAGCAGTTTATGTTTGAAGTTTGACATTACTACCCCAGACTATAAATTCATCAATGATCAATGCCATGACTATATCTCTCTTTAACAAATCTATTTATTCAGACTTCAGGGCATTACATTAGAATCTTTGCTCCTGTGGTGAGAATATCGGATCCTTAGGTAGTGAGGAAATGTTTTGAAAATCATAACTCTATAATATACCGACCTATAATATAAGTAATATATATATTATATATAATACCCTACCTATAATATAAATTATACCATATAAGACTTGTAAAATACTTTGTTTGGAGGAAAATAAGAACTCACTGCAAGGAAAAATTGTTTTCATATTTGGCCAAAAGTTTCTACAATTGTTTGCTGATATATCTGACATGACTTTTAAAGTCTTTTTACTTGATTTTTTGGAAAGACTTGTCATTGTTCAATTCTTTTGAAAGGGTTCAGCATTGTACACTTACTTGTTTTCTGTATGTTTATAGTATAAATTGTTATAAAATTAAAAGGTTTGGCCAGTGGTCTCGCTCAACAAGGTATGTTATAGCCCATTCAGGAACTTGGAGATTTCTCTGTGAGAGAAAGGGTGTAAGTACTATTGTGTATACTTTCAGTTTGGTCTTAAGACCAATATTACTTAGGTGTAACTTTTGAAAATACATTACAAAAACATTAGCCTTTTAAAATACTGGGTTTTTTTTTTTAAAAAAAAATTATTACTACTAGGATTATTGCTGGGGCTTGATGCGGGCACTATGAATACAATGCTCCTGGAGGCTATTTTTTCATTATTTTTTTTCCTTCCATTTTATCTTTATTTGACAGGACAGAGGTAAACTGAGAGGGAAAGGGAAGATAGAGAGGAAGAGAGAAAGGTAGATACCTGCAGACCAGCTTCACCACTTATGAAGCATCCCTGCAAGTAGGGAGCGGGGCGGGGGGTTCAAACCTGGGTCTTTGTGCCTAGTGATAATGTGTGCTTAACCGGGTATGCTACTGCCTGGCCCCCTGTTCCCTATTTTCAACTAATCATCAGAAGCCATATCCAAGGCAGCTTTAGTCAAGTGTCATACTTCAATAGTAGTTCTCAGTTCTCTTCCACAGTCTTGATACCATACGAATTTACCATGACAGACACTAGTTTTGAGATGCTTAGTTTGAAACCACTTCTGTAAAGTTCTATGTTGAAGTGTGATGGTTCAGAGGCAAGAATGCATGCATGTATAAGAAAAAAAAAGAATGTTTCTTAAATGATTTTGGAAATATCTGTAAATTTTTTGAGAACCGCTACTTTTGAGATTACTATTTCCTATCCATGCTGTGTTAATTTTATTTTTCAGTGCACCAGGGCCTCACAAATATATAATTTCAGTGCCCCAGGATCAAATTTTTTGTTGTTCTTTATACTTCAGAGAAAGATAAAGACAGAGACAGAGATACAGGTGTGTGGTGGTGTGTTTGTGTAGGCTAGGCGGGGAGAGAAGGAGAGTGAGAGGTGGAGAGAGACAGAATGACACTCAGTCAGAGCTGCTTCTGGTGCCATGGCTCTCCTGTGTGTCCCAGGCTTTGAACCTGCATCATACACCTTGCAAGGCACACACTCACACTATGTGGTGAACTATCTTCTGGTCCCTTCCTGTTATTTTTAGATAGTGTATTTAAAGTTTTTAAAAAGGTATTGGGCAGCCTCTGTATCAGTTTTTCTCATAAATACCTTTGTTCTAGTTTTACAAAACGGTGGCTGCTCGATTCCAGTATTTTTTATTTGTCTTACGTAATTTCATTGTTTTCTATCTATTTTAACACCCTGGAGTTAAATATAGGATTTTATGTAAGTTTATCTTTATATTTATTTATTTATTTTTCCTTTGGGGATATCACTGGGGCTAGGTTCTAGCATTAAGAATCCACTGATTCTGGTAGCCACTCCCCCCCATTTTATTAAATGGGGCAGAAATTGAGAGAGGAAGTAGATAGAGACAGATAGACACCTGCAGACCTGCTTCACTGCCTGTGAAGTGGGAAGCCAGGGGCTTGAACCTGGATCCTTATGCTGGCCCTTGCATTTAGTACTATGTGCATTTAACTTGATCTACCACTTCAACATGAAACAAAGTGTTTATATTAAACACTTTATTGTTATATTCTGAGAGTCTGACATTTAAGCTCAGTTATGTGTCATGGGATAATGTCTCTCACAAGATTACAACCAAGGTAAGATAGGACTACAATGATTTCTGAAGACTCAAATTGGAGAGTTAGAAGCTCAACAGAATGGCTATTGATGATTCCTCCCTTTGTGGGTCTTTCTATAGACTTAAAGAAAAGAACAGGGTTCTTCTTTCTGAGTACGCAAATGAGAGAACAAGAGAGAAAGCCAAATTAGAATTAACAGTTTTTTGCTACCTAATCTTAGAAATCTCTTTTGCTGAATCAATCTCTTTTGCTGAATTCTATACACTACAACTGAGTCACCCATTCTTACACATATGATGGGGAAGGAAATTAATACAGGGATTTGAAAACCAAAAGGTTGGGCTCTCCAGGAACAGTCTCAGAGCTTGTCTACCGCTGAAGGTGATTTGCATCTTTTTTCCATCTCTGCAAAATGTAGTTTCAAACAATAACATAAGTGTCATAACTCATGAAATAAAAATCCCTTTAATTTGAATGGGGAAAAAAACATGTTAAGAAACATCTAAAAAAATCAAATATTTACTGATAAGTAAAATACATCATCTGAAAATGAAATATATTTTATCTTATTTGTGAAATTAAATATAAATGTCTATATAGAATGTAATTGACCACTTAATGAGTTGATTTAAGAATTAGTAAGATATATATATGAATTAAAATATATTAAAATATATAAATATTTATATTTCATATAAAGTATTTGAAATAAACTGTTCATATGAAATACATAAAACATATCCATATATAAAATATATGAAACATGAATTATATAAAATTTTATGTGTAATAGTTCAGAAATTTGTTGTTCATTGAGCTTTTTTTTTCTCTTCTTTGATTTTGAGAAGCATACACCAAGACATTGTTAAGATCAGAGATGGGAGAAATATTATGAGAAAGAGCTGAAGATGTGGTCAAAATAGTCTGATTTCTAGTTCTACCTGTCATTACTCAAAGTAATGTGGATGTGCTATTTTGGGTAATCATATATGCTCTCAGTTTCTTCCATTATAAAATGGAGGTTATTATGCCAGCCATACATCATAGAGTTGCTGTAAAATTACATGTATTTAGTCACTTTGAAAAATAGATTGTAATACAAACCTAGGTTACTTTTTATTATTCTTGTGAAATAGATTTCTCATTTGTTAATTCTCCAAACAGTGCAATTCAACTTTTCTTTTCTGCACCCTTTTTGGGCATATTCAAATGCATTTTTCTTTGTTATTACACATGTGTACCTTCATGCATGTGTGTACATATGTATTTATATCCACAAAAATGCAATACCTTATTAATTAGTATGGGTTTCTTCAGAACACTTAACCTAGAAGGTAGTATACACTTAAAGCATTTATCTTCTAAGTAGACAATCACTATAGAAGCTGTAAAAAAGCACATATATTTCAGGAACAGAAAGAAAGGTTAAGTAATTTTTAAATTATTATCTTGGTGTCTATATTTTCTTTCTTGTAAGGAGTTATTTTTCAAACAGCATTTCTCAGCTGTGTGGTTGGGGATTTCAGACAACTGGAAAAGTAATTTTCCCTGTCTGACTCAGTTTTGAGTTAGGTTTGTATCTTAAAATGTTAACTCAATTCTTTCATTATTTATGGCATTTGAGAACTCAGTGCAGAACAGAGAATAAGGCAGTCATGACACAGGTGGTGATACACCATGAAATGTGAAGAAATGGGGGCATAGTTCAGAAGAGCCAACTCATTTCACATGCTAAAAGTCTAGCTTTTATTAAGAAGTCAGTCAAATACTATCTTTCCTTGTTACCCTACCTATAATTATGTGAGCACTGTCACATAGACAGGCACAGAGGATTCCCTGGAGTTTTGATACTATTGATAATATTAGTTGTAGTTTGGGGGTATGGATCCACCTGCCAAAGCCCATGTCCAGTGGAGAAGCAGTTACAGAAGCCAAAACTCCTGCCTTCTGTACCCCCAAAATAATTTTGATCCATACTCTCAGTGGGGGAGAAGTGAGGTGGGGGACATAACCAGAGGGCTCTGAACTCCCAACTAAATCAGGACCCAGAAAGAGAAGAGGAAAAAGAAAAAGGACATTTGGATGTAGCAATAGGGTTATGTGTAGCTTGAGAAGGAAGAGAAGATGGGACCTTTAAAAAGACATATATATATACAGAAAGTTGTAGAAATAATAGCTAACCAATATCTGCAACCATAGGAAAACTGCTTTAGCTTATAATGGAGGGATTGGGGATTCAGAACTCTGAAGGTGGGCACAGTATGGAATTATACCCCTGTTGGTTGACATGTAATTTTTTAAATCAATATTAAATCACTAATAAAATAAAAGATAATATTAGTCGTGGCATCAATGCCACCTTGCATCTTAAAACTTGTACTACTTACCACATGTAGCCATATTAGTCTATGGAAGGTGCCCACTAATGGCAACATGCACATTGAAATTAATATTAGGACCCAGATCTACCTGGAATGGACTGTCTAGGGTGGAGGAATATAGATAAGATTTGCATTTGTTAATTGCTGGTAACAAAGAGTTTTGTCTTTGCCCAAACATTTCCAGTAAGAAGTTTGAAAGGCTGTTTGATTCTGCTGCCTTCCATCAAATCTTTTCTGAAAAAAAAAGTATAGTTCTTCAAATGTAGAAGCAAGACAAGTACAAAACTGTTGACCCTCTCAGATGGTACTCTAGGAAAAGAGAAGGATGAGGGAGGAAGAGTGTAACTCAGCTGGTACTCTAGGAAAGGGTGAGTGAGGAAGAGTGCATGATGAAAGTCCAGCAGTGGTTGGCTCCATGACTCCATTAATCAAGTGGAGGCATTCTGAAAAATGTTTCTCTTTGGTTGGAGCCATCTATTTTTTGGTGTTAATCTGCGCCCTGTGGCGGGGTTTTGTGAAAGGAAACAATAAGCAGTTGTATCACACACACAACACTGCCCCCCACCCCCATTGTTGCAGTCACTGTCAGAAGACTCCAAGGATGATGCAGGTCTGTATCAGCCTGATAAGGAAAAGAGGATTCGAAATGGCTTTGCAGAGAAGCTGTGGGAGTCAAGAGCTGCTTTGGACTAGACAAACTCTGGAATACAGCAGAGTCCCTTCATGGGATCCAAAGGGTTCTGGTGCCAAACCTTCTGCTGCTTCTTGAAGATTTTCTAATTAAATATTCTGTTGGAGAAATTCTGTGACTATCAGAAAGGCTGAGGTTAAAGATACAGTTTTTTAAGTTATTTGCTTCATAGTCAGTGATTAGTCAATCCAGGTCAAAAAGACAAAAAATGAAAAAGAAAAAAAAATCAAAAATTTTCTCAGAGTATGTACAGAAGTCCCTTTCAATCTGATGACACTAGGATTCTATAGGCCATTATCACTGAATACTCTCTGTGCAAGTGGTCAATGCATTTTCTATATCTTAAGTTCCTTTTTATGGCTGAATGAAATATGAAGCTATTGTTTATAATGCTGATTCCTTTTTTGGCAGGTCTTTGGATCTGCATATGGTTCAGTTAAGCTATTTTGGAGCCTTATGTACCTTTGTTATTTGTTGGAATGTTTGAAAGAAGAGAAATTTGCTGTTTTTTTTTTTTGCTCTGGGTTGTAAAAAAAAAATTTGAATGTTTCCAAATAATTCTTACTGCTAAGAGAATTCTGAGTTTTAGAAACAAATCTGCTGTTCCCAGGATACAGTCATTCTTAAACTAAAAATATTATTTGCCATGTAGAGAAAAGCAAAAAGACAACTGAAGTTCCAGCCATTTAGATGCAGTATTTTATAGCACATGAGAATGATGATAACGGGCATGCTGACTTACTCTAACAGGTTGTTTTCTTTAAGCATCTGTAGCTCCCTAAGTGCTGTTGGGATTGTCTTTCATTCATTCTACCATTATTCTGACATATTATCAATAAACATGTGGGTCTGAAGAGCCAAAAACAAAGTGGTTGTCAAAGGGATGAAGGATAGGCAGTGACCTCACATACCTCTGTGGTACCATACTTTCCTTGGAAGGCTTAGTTGCTGAGGCCTGACTGATAGAGGGAAACTCCCTCTTCAGCTTTTAATCTTCTTGTTTTGCAGAATGTAACTCTGACTCTTAAGTTTTGTTTAAAAGAATGTCATTTGTGACAGTGAGGAAAGATAGACTGCAAGGAAAGTGACTTCTTTACCAGTGTCATTTTGAAGCAGCTACCCCTGCCTCAAAAGATAAAATTAAAAAAAAAAACAAAAAAAAAAAAAGAAAAGAAAAAGAGCAAAGATAGATCTATTTGGTAAACAGTAGTTCTACATACATTTATGAATATCATTCATATTTTCATATGCAGTTTGATTTTCGTTTGAAGCTTATCATTACATATTCTTGTTAGAAAAAGCACATCCTAAAGCCTTGTTTATTGGTTACTTTCAGACTTAGATAATGTTGTTAAAGTTCAGGGGCTCCAGCAGGCCGGGCTAGCTTCGCGGCGGTAGACACAGACTCGAGGACACACGGCTGGGCAGGGAAGCTGTATTTCTTTATTCACGAACAACGATTCATAAACTAACCCAGACTAATCACCACACAGATCTGTCCCTCATCCTTCTCCTCACGCCGCCGCGCCAAGAACTCTGGCACTATGTAGCATAGGGGGCGGGGAGAAAAAGGGGGCGAAACTAGCAAGGGCCAAACCAATTCTCTCAGAGGTGGGGGGAAGGAAACCAAACCAATATGAAACATACCAACAAGATAATATAGTGGAAATGAACCTATTTTATTTGTCACACTTATTAATCACTCTCATTAAATTGTCACCCTCCCCAGTTTGATGTTATTTTTCAATAAACAAATGCTAGGATAGTGATAGCTATAATAATAACCATAGAGACTTATTATTATTATCACTACCATTATTTTTTCCAGAGCATTGCTCAGCTCTGGCTTATGGAGTTGTGGAGGATTGAACTGGAGACTTTGTAGCCTCAGGCATGAGAGTCTGTTTGTATAACCATTATGCTCTGGCCCCTCCTTCATTATTTTACAACCCTGTTTTGACATTTTACTGGGAAAAACGATGGCTTGCTGGGTAACTGTTGACTCATAGGCACAACCTTTCATTTCCCTTATATACTCCTCCATCCACCCATCCAGATTTTTCTCCTTCATCTTGGATGAGTAGTGTTTTCTCTCCTTCTCCCCACACTCCCACTCCTAACATCCTCTGATTTGCTATAACACACCATACCCAATCCAGGTTTCACCTTATGGTTTTCCTGTTCTCCTTCATTTTCCACTTATGAGTATGAACTTCTAGTATCCATCCTCCTTATGTTGGCTTCTGTTATTCTTTCAATTTCTGTCTAAGACAAGGCAAAAGAGATGGCATCATCAGTCTTAACAGCTGAATAGTATTCCATTGTCTGTTCCTATCACAACTTTCTTATTCATTTATTTGTCATTGGCCATCTGGGTAGCTTCTAGGTTTGGGCCATTACAAATTACACTGTTGTGAATTTAAGTACACATAGAACTTTTTAGATAGGAGTGTTTACTTCCATTGGAAGAGAGAAATTGCCTAGTTGTAAAGTATGTCCATTACTAGTTTTCTAAGGAAACTCCAGACTGTTTTTTCATAAGGTTTAGAATAATTTGTATTCTTACCAGCATGGCAGAAGACTTCCTTTTCCCCTCACATCCATGCCAACATTTGTTGTTTCTGTTTTTTCTTTTTTAAAATGTTTTGTTTGTTTATTGTTGTATAGAGACAGAGAGAAATTGAGAGAGGAAGATAGAGACGGAGAGAGACATAAAGACACCTGCACCCTGCTTTAGCACTTGTGAAGCTTTCTCTCTGCAGGTGGGGAACAAGGGCTTGAACCTGGATCCTTGTGTGCACTGTAATGTGAGCACTTAACCAATTGTGCCACTGCCTGGCAACGTTTCTGTTTTTTTCTAACGTATGACCGACCTTCTCACAGACGTGGAGTGGTATTTTTTTAAAATATTTTTTATTATCTTTATTTATTTGTTGGATAGAGACAGCCAGAAATTGAGAGGGAAAGGAATGACAGGGAGGGAGAGAGACAGACACCTGAGGCCCTGCGTCATTCAACACTTGCTAGGCTTTCTTCCTGCAGATGGGGACTGGGGGCTTGAGCCCAGGTCCTTGCACTCTGAAACATGCACTCAACCAGGTGTGCCACCACCAGGTCCCATGGAGTGGTATATTGTTGTCTTTATTTTCATTTATCTGATAATCTGTGACTTTGAGAACTTTCTTATATGTCTTGTAGCCCTCTGGACCTTGTCTTTGGTGACAGTTCTGTCCATGTCCTCTCCTCATTTTGAAGGAGCTTTATTGTTGTTGCTACTGCTGAGTTTAGTAATTATTTCTATATTTTAGTAATTACTCCTTTATCAGATGTGTGATGTATAAAGACCTCCCATTTTCAGGGTGTCTTTCTGTTTTAAAGATGTTTCCTTTTGATATATAAAAGTTTTTTGGTTTATATATTCTAATATGTTTATTTTTTTTCTTGCTGTTGGTGATCTTCAAAGACAATTCTGATACATAGATCATTCACTGTCAACTTTTTTTTTTTGCATGTATTTGATGGTTTCTGGCCTGCTGTTCATACCTTTGTTCCATTTAGAGCTGACTTTTATGCATAATGATATATATGAATTCTGTTTCATTCTTCTGCATGTTATAACCTAATTTTATTTATTTATTTATTTATTTACACTGTAACAGAGCACTGCTCAGCTGACTTGCACGGGTGCTGGGGTTTGAACCTGGGAGTTCAGAACCTCAAGCGTAAAAAATTGTTTTGCATAACCATTTTACTGTTTTCCCAATCCACAGCCCCATTTCCCAGCACCAATTTTTGAAAAGACAGCCCTTTCTTCATTTGAAGTTTTGTTCCCCCTTGTCAAAAATTAGCTGTTCATAGAGATGGATGCTTTATTTGGGGCTTTCAAATCAATTCCACTAGTCTGCGTGTCTATTTTGTTTTGGGGATTTGTCCTAGAGATGCAAGAGTTATTGATTGAATTGTGAAAACCTTTTTCATCATGCAGATTTATATATCTTTATGCTTTATACTTGGTCTATGTCCTTTTAGAGTATTTGAAATAATCTAACTTGGAGATCGTGAATTCCTGGAAATAACCTAAGTGCCCATCGACTGATAAAGGAGTAAAACAGATGAATAAATCAAACAGTAGTAAACTTTCAAAAATACCTCACTTGGAGAGTGTACTACTTTTCTACCTGTTCAATCCAGGCTTGAGCCTAACCCCTACTGTACTATTGCTTCATTGCTATGATCTCCTTCCTTCTCCTTCTACACTCTACCTTTCTGTCCCTACATAAAAAAATAATAAAATAAATTTATGAACAGTGTTATAGACACATTAGAAACATAGTCAATATGTTTTCTGATTTATTACAGGAAAAATATTAACTACACTTAAACAATAGAGGTGTGGATTGTTTCATTAAGGAAAGTTAAGGTAATTAAAATATCAGTCTTATTTTTTATCAAAAATTGTGTGTAATCTGTGTGTTGAAAATTTGATATGTTAGTGTCCTTTGTTTATGAAAATACTCATAAAAGAAGTAAATGGGGTGGCAGGTGGTGGGTGCACCTAGTTGAGTGTATTTGTTACATTGCACAAGGACCGGGGTTCAATCCCCCAGTCTTTTTTCTGGTATGGCTACTTCTTCTAAAACTACATTAAATACACATAATGATGACTGAAGCCCTGCCTTGTATTTGATTTAAAAGGGAAGGCTTCCTGCTTCTTAGTCTTCAGTATACAGGTTGTAGGTTTGTGTATATCAATTTAATTGGATTGGGATTAAGTAATTTCCCATCAGTAACCAATTTTGCATAATCTTTTGATCATGAAAGGATTTTGGAACTTGTCAGAAGCTTTTTCTCCACTTATTGAAATAATCATATGGTTTTCATTTTCCTTTTGTTGATGGGTGACTGTATTTATTGGTTTATGTATATTGAGTGCATTTATGAAACAGCAAAATTTCTGGATCAGATTCTATCCAGATTCTGTCTAGAAAGAGATCACCTTTGTTTAGAGCATTTGGTATCCAACATGGCTGCTGTTAATTTGTCATTGAGATTAACATGTGAAAAACTGCACAACAAAGTAAAAGCTAACCTTCATCTTTTTAAAAACAAATGCATGTAACTGAGTCAGTCTAGACTCCCGATGTCTCCCTTCAATTCTTTCACCTAATTTTTAGCAACAGTACCACTGACTTGTAAGGATTATTATCCTTGGTGCCTGTGTCAGGGAGTTGAGAGGTAAGAGCAGTGGGATTGCATTTGCAGGATGCCACATATGCACTCTTTGATCTGAGGTACAGTGTGCCTCAGGGAGTAAGTTCAATCTTGATTTCTTTAGTCAATCATCCACTATCAGGTACCACTGCCCTGATTAGCTGACTGAAGAAAAAGAGCATACCATGGGTATGTGTTACAAAGATGAAGAATTATATAGGATGAGCCTATTGGTAAAAGAGTCAGGCCTAGTTTCACTACCTCTGTTTTACTTTCTCTTTACATTAAGTCCTCATAGTATAGGAAGAGCAAAAATCAGTATTTCCTTGTATTTTGCATGTGATTTCTTGTAGACAGTAGCTTCCTTTCTTGTTTAGCTCATTATTGTAAAATGAAAAACTATACAGAGAATGATCAGAGTGCATAGTGATAGTTTCTACAAGAGATTCAAATAGCTGTCTATGCCTGCTTAACATTCCTGCCATTCTATAGACCAAGCCAATGGCTTACTCTTGGGAAGCATTCCAACTCTGGAAAATAAGCCCTGTACATAGACTCTTGCTGTCTATTTATCTGTTGTAAGTAGGTCTTAAATGATTTCACTGGATCCAAAAGGGCCTTAGTACCTGTCCATTATTTCCCCTCTCAACTCAGGATCTATTGAATTGTCTCCCATATGTCCTCTTACTTTGGTCAAAGTAAATAACAATATCTCCAAACATATAAAGGTAAACACTGATAATAATGATAATTCTGGATTTCTTTACAGACATATTTGGGGTTTGGTCATGTTTACTATGTGCTGTGGTGTTGGAGGCAGAAATAGAAGCTCTTAAAAAAATAGGGCATTGGGAGGTAGCTCAGCGGTTAAGCGCACGTGGCAAAAGTACAAGGACCAGCATAAAGATCAAGTTCGAGCCCCAGGCTCCCCACCTACAGGGGAGTCGCTTCACAAGCAGTGAAGCAGGTCTGCAGGTATCTACCTTTTTCTCCCCATCTCTGTCTTCCCCTCCTCTCTCCATTTCTCTCTGTCCTTTCTAACAACGACAACATCAATAACAACAACAATAAAAAAATAACAAGGGCAACAAAAGGGAATAAATATTAAAAAAAAAAAAGACAAAACATCGGGGGCTGGGCGGTAGTGCAGCAGGTTAAGCGCACATGGCACAAAGTGCAAGGACCAACATAAGGATCCTGGTTCAAGCCCCCAGCTCCCCACCTGTAGGGGAGTCGCTTTGCAAGCAGTGAAGCAAGTCTACAGGTGTCTGTCTTTCTCTCCTTCTACCTTCCCTTTCTCTGTCGATTTCTCTCTGTCCTATCCAATAACAAGAGTCATAACAACAATAACAGTAATAACCACAGCAAGGGCAACAAAATGAGAAAAATAGCCTCTGGGACCATTGGATTCATAGTGCTGGAACCGAGTGCCAGTGATAACCCTGGAGGCAAAAAAAAAAAAGACAAAACATTAAAGAAATGTCCTTTGTACCTTAAGTTTTTTCTGAATTTCTCAGATCTACTTCAAAATATAAATTATTTATGGAAAAACTATTATTTTGGGGGACTGCATTTTGTAGAAGAGACCTAGGTATAGATGTGATCATAATGTTAACAGGATGCTCATATCTAACTGCATTGATTTACTATTGCTTTTGACCTTGATGATGGGACCAGTTTGATAAGGTTAAGGTCAATGACTGCATTATTTTTAGACAAGATACTAAGTGTAGAATGTTCTGTTTTGCTTTACCATGTTAACAACTACTGGTGTTTAGAGTTCTCTTTGTACTACTGATTTCAGAGATGCATTCATCCTCCGTGATTATCCGAAAGATTTCAGCACCTGTAATTAATCACCCATTTGAGAAAAAGAACACAAAGATATAGGTTGGCTCCCCCCCACAAAAAGACTCTGATAGAGTGTGGGTAAGAATATAGTGCTTGTTATAACCATAATCATGCCTTCAGTATATATGAAAAAGATAACTTGCGAAAACATATTTTAATCACATTTACTAATTAATCTATTTATATTGTTTGCTTAACTTTAAATGTTTAATAGCAGTAGGAAAAGGACATTGCTACCTATTTTGTAAAATGAAAGGGAGCATTGGCTTTTCAGAACTAGTAGTAATTTTCTAGCAAAAAAAATAGCTGATGTTACATTAATTATCTGGATTGATGTTTACTGGTGTCTCTTTTCATTGCAGATTTTATTTAGCTAATTGCAATAAACATAAAAACCTCCATAAGCAGCCATGAGTTTACTTAGTAGGCCTTCCAGACAATAAAGTCCTCTAGTTGCCATTATGTGTATTAAATTGTCATTAAGGATTTTCAGAATGCAGCTTGACTTTTTGTAGATTTCGTGCACTTTTCCCTACTTCATTGAGAAGTAGACAAGGAAGTGATAATTATGAGCCAGGGAATAGTGGCCAGAGTATTAATGAATCAGTGCTATAAAAGTTGGGGAGGGAAAAAAAGCCACTTTTGAACTATCTCTGCATTTGGATGCTTTACATAGTGTCTTGAGAATATATTAAAGATGGACTTCAGGAATATAAACAAACCATTTCAATTTCATGTGATGGAGGTTAATTTATCAGATTGATGTCTGGTAGACTACAAGTAGAAAATGCATTTACCTTCATTGAGTAGATAGAACTAACTTGTTTATAAATACTCTAATTAGATCAAAGCATATAAGTAACCAGAAAGGATATAATGGCCAAAAAGACAAATGAATGCATCCATGTTGATACTAAAGGAGCATTTTTTTCTCTTTACATACCCTTGATAATAAAAGCATCGTATATTTCCCTGCTCACTTAAAACTTACTACTTTCGATGTTGAAAAATGACTTCAAGAAACACATAGTGCCTTAAACTGTCATCATCCACAATGTTGTTTTCTCTCCCTCAAATTTGTTTAGACACCAGTCAAGGCTGCTCTTTTCTGTGCCAGGGTCTATTAATGATAATTACTTAGAATACTATCCCCATTCTGTGATACCATCACATCATTGTGAGGAAGATTGTGATCTTATCCCTGCCTATTCTGTTTAACTCTGACACTCCTTCTATTATAGTGGGACCTTGATAAGATCATGCCTGTTAGAATCAGACATTAGTTGGAATCAATATTTGAAAATGTGCCTGTTTTTTGCTTAATAGTAAAAGTTACCATGAGCGTTGAAGTGAGATCATTTGTTGGATGAGAGTGTACAACTTCATCTTGTCACTGGTCCATTCTAGTTTATACTCGAAAGCACAGAATGAGGTCCAAAGGAAACATTATTTTACTATTCAGCCTCCTTAGCTGTACTTAACTTTGATGAAGGTGCTTTGCCCTGATGAGAGCTTATGACATTTTAGGCCAGTTTTAGGTCAGATAAATGACTTCAAGAAAAAGGAAGACTATCTTCCTAATTTTTCATCAATAAAAACCAGTTCAGTAATTCTTAAGGAGGGTCAATTTTGCACCCACGGGACATTTGACATTGCAAGAAGGTATATTTGTTTGCTCCAGCTTAGGTGTGGATGGAGAGGAGAAAGAGATCTATTTGACTGCCATGTAATTTGTGTAGGTCAGAGTTGCTGGCTGACATCTGTGATGCACAGGAAGGTATCCCACAGATCTAGTCTAAGATTTTACTAGTGACAAACTTGAGAGATCCTGATATTGACTGCTATGTACCAGAAAGTTGAGTTATTTGACAGTGATGCATTTCAGTCTTTTCTTAACCTTTAAATTTTCATTGAAATAGCACTTATTTGCAAGGGCACATGTTTTAGAAATATGACTTGTGTCCATTTCCCTGATGTGTAACCACGTCATTTCCACCACTAACTCTCCACCACAGTCTACCAGAGATCCCCTTCACCTTAAAGTTCATCCCTCCCTCATCAATTTTGCTGGTATCGGTTCTGCAGCCAGAGTCGAAGGACTTGTTTCCCTTATACTTTTTTTGTTCTTTACTTTGTTTCCTTATATCCTACATAAATTGGAAGTCATTTAATATATGATATGCCCTGCTCTGTCTCAGTCATGTCAAGTAACATGCTCTCCTTTAGTTCCACATTGTAATAAATGATAATATTTCATGCTTTCTCATCTGAATGCTATTCTGTTTTGTATTTAAACCACAACTTCTTAGCTCACTCATCAGTCACTGAGTCCTGGAATACCTACCCAGCAAGGGAATTGCTAGGTCATATGGCAAAGCTATTTTAAATTTTCTGAGAAATCTCCACATGCAGTTTGCCATAGGTAACAGAGCTTTTTATATTCCCACTAACCGTGTAGAAAGGTTTTTTTCTTATTCTTATTCTTCTTATTATTACTATTACTTTCCCATGCCTTTAACAGAACTTGTTTTTGACCCCTGCAAAAAATATGTGTACACATTGGGCAGTCTCACAGGTGTGTGATGATAACTCATTGTTGACTGTGCATATCCCTGATAATTATTGATACTAATCTGAGGCCAGTCCGGATGTTGGTGCACCTGGTTAAGTGCGCACATTACAGAGCAAAAGGACCCAGGTTCAAGTCTTTTCCCCACCTACCTGGGGAAAGTTTCACAAGTGGTAAAGTAGGGCTGCAGGTATCTCTGTCTCCCCTCTCTCAATTTCTCTCTGTCCAGTAAGTAAAGGTTAAAAAAAAAATTAAAGAATAGTAAGTGATAGCAATTGTGAGAATTTATCTTTTCTCCTGTAGTCATTAACAATAGATCCCTATACCTTCTTAGGTAAAGTTTTTCCTCAGCTCTTCTCATTTTTTTGATAGGATTTAATTTGAGTGCTATGAATTCCTTATATATCTTGTTTTGCCTATAGTGTTAGGTGTGTGTTGCTTGTATTATTTTTCCATTCGTGGAGTGTCTTTTAGGTTTACTGATAGTTTATTTTACCATCTAGAAAGGTTGTGGTTTGAGGTAGTACAATTTTAAATGATAATACCATTTTAAAAACCTTTTTTTAAAAAAAATTTAAAATTCCCTGACCATTTTTAATATGCCTCTCTGTCTAGAAGAAACAAATGCCGGGATGGTGGGGGAACAAACACCTTAGCATACACATTTCTCTTTTTGATAATTAATAGCGTGTGGTAAATTTATAGTTAAAGAATTATTGTAAACATACATATCCAGAAATGTGGATATAATACTTGAAATTGTGATGATGGAATGTCAGTTAGGAAAAACTAAGGTGATAAATCAACCATGTTACATTTTTGGTCTTAAAACCAAAGATATTTGTCCCTTATTGGATGTTATAATCCTTGCTTGAATATATTAAGAAATTTTGAAAGATGATGAAACATGATAATTGTGTTTATTGTTTCCACAAATCTCTCCAACCCTATGAGATGCACTTATTAGATGATTATGTGTTTTGCTGTCTTTCTGCTATTTACTGCTGATCACATATCATTTGGTAACATGAACAAATAACAATGTTGCACAACAAATGTTGAAAGAAGATTTTATTAGTTTTTAATAGCTTACAGAAAAGAAATAGACAAGTTAATAGTATGTTTCTGAAAAACAAATTAGAGGATATCTTTCTTGAGTTTGCAAAGTTTATGATTGTTGGTCTGTGCAACTGGATTTTGAGACTCTGCTTTCTCATCTGTAGAAACAGTCAAAGAAATATTTCTTTTCATATTATCCTGAGCATGCAAACTTCCCTCTCTCTACCTCCACACAGTAGTACTCAGATGGGAATAGCAGAAAGAGGGCTAGAGGTCCCAATGACAGCAAAAACTGGATGCCTGGTACAATTCTGCTGATGAAAAATGACTTCCCAGTGGATTGGAGAATAAATACATTGGGTAGAAGTTCTAGTTTAGAAAAAAAGATGCTGAAGACAATGAGAATAGTAGTTTACTGAATGCTTGACTTCAGGACTCCATACTCTGAATTTATATATCATTTCACCACTCACTCTCTGTTTTCTTCCTTCCTTCCTTCTTCCCCTCCTTCCTTCCTTTCCTTCTTCCTTTCTTTGTGATTTTGTTTTGTTTGCTTGTTTGTTTTTGATGTCATTGCTGTGGCTTCACTACTCTAGGTTGAAGCTTTCCCGGGTGGGTTGGGGCTTTGCTTGGACCTGGTTTGCTTGCATGGCAATGCTGGCACCCTGCCCTCTGACCTGTCTTGACGGCCCTCTCCATCCATTCTTTAAAGATAGTGAACTGTGTTCACAAAATTTTATAAGAAAGCAGTAACTGACAATACCTGAATTGTTGCTTTATAATCTGGTTGCAGACTAAATCAATTCTAAAAGTTATGTCTAAAATTCCCAAGTAAAAATATTTCTATTTTTTATTTTGATGTTTTTGTTTAGTGTTGTATATTTTTATTAGTGATTTAATAATTATTAACAAGATTGTAAGATAACAGGGGTATAATTCCATATGTTTCCCACCACCAATGTCCAGTATCCCATCCCCTCCATTGGAAGCTTTCCTACTTTTTATCCCTCTGGGAGTATGGACCAAAATTCTTTATTGGGTGCAGAAGGAGGGAGTTCTGGCTTCTTTGTTGGACATAGACAGTGGCAGGTGGATCTATACCCATAGTCTGTTTCTAAATAGTGTTATATTTCTTAAGGGCTGAGATTAAATTTTAGTCTGGTTTTCCCTAAAAACCATTTGCAAATGAAAGATTGCTTTGTAAACATTGAGAAACTCTTGAATTTATACTACTATTTTTGTGTATATTCTGAACGAATATGACAGTTTTAGAGGCTAATGTTTTTAGTGTTAACTTTGGAAATAGTGGTATTGAATCTATTTTATTTTTCACTTGTTCTTAATTTGTGAAATTAGGCATCTCCTTTTTTCATTCATTACAATAGTCCTTTAGGTATTGGTACAACATGAAAAAAATTAAAGGAAGTAAATTTCTTCTTTTGAGTAACTGTGAATCTGAACACCCCCTAAAATGGTAAGTAGAGTTTTGTACTGTACAAAGACTTGTTCTGCTGATGTCAGAAACACAAAGTAGCCTGGTTTTGATAGAGTTAAATGAACTAATGACAAGCCCATTGCTGCCAATGCTGTGTCTTCTAGTTCTCTTCAGTCCAGTAATCATTTCTTCTTGTAGAATAAGATAAGTCTTCTTGTGTTTGTATTTGATGGATTAACAACAGAAAATTAAGGAATTTTACAAAAATTCCAACTTGGCAAATAGTAGCAACCCTTATCATGCAGAGGCCTGATAAAACTTTATGATAAAATACAAGGGAAATGAGTCTGGACAATGTCTTGAAAAATACTGGGTATCTGACACTGGTCTGTATCTTACCACTCCAGTGGAACTGGGATGATCAGTTAAAGACAAACACCACAGTAGATAACAGAACTGTTACTCATAACTATGTCTGTGTCTTTATAGGCAGGATTCATTGCTTAGGATACAGGCCATTGGACTCTCAGGCTGTAGTGTTTGATGCAAAACTGTGCTCTTCACTTTCTCAATTTCAAGTTAAAACAAGTAGTCCTTTTAAAGTAAAAAAAAAAAAAATGTACTGGGATAAATTAGACCACTTGTTTCTTGGGACAGGAAAGCATTGGGACCTACCTCAGACCAGGCAATGCTTCATGCTGTGATCCTCACAAAATGTCAGCTATTCAATAGCTATGGCCATACTTGCTTGCTCTAGATAAATAGTCTAAGTACTGCAGTGTTCTGTTTGATTCAGCTGCACATATACTGAAATAGCTCAATGGTTTTATTTTATTCATGTTCATTCTTTGGGTTTTCATACAAGTTATATGACAATGAGAAAATGATGTTTCTCAAAATAAAAAAATGACACAAAATATATGTGGTGGATAATCATGCTAACTGAAAAACCAACAAGCTTAATTTTGTGAGTTTTGTTTGTTTGTTTACCAGAGTACCGATCATCTTTGCCCCAGTGGATTGAACCTGGGACTTTGGCATTTTGGGCATGACAGTGTCTTTGCATAGCCATTATGCTGTCCACCCCCATGACTTTAGTTTATTTTAGCATTAAACTCATGATTCAGGTTCAAAGTCAGGACTCAAACCTAGAATAGTTTTCAGATTTCTTTTTGAAAACATGTCCAACAACTGGGTCACACTATGGTAAAAAATGATTTATGTCTATATTTTTAAAATAATGTATTTCTTTTAATTATAAAGAGATACAGAGAGAAAGAAACAGAGGGAGGGGTAGGGAAATGCAGGCGAGACCACCACTACTCATCTCTGGCTGATGGTGATGCTGGGGATTGAGCCTTGGACCTTGTAACTTCAGGAATGAAAGTGTTTTTGCAGAACCACTATGCTGTCTCCCCTGCCCTGTTTGTATTTTTTATGTTTTATATATTTAGGAATTCTATGGAGTAGAATGAGTCAGGCAGTAACACATTCCTCCTATCAGGTGGTATCTGTATGTAGAGGAAACTAAACATGGTCAGTATTTTGTTTCCCTATCTACCCTGTTAACCCATATGGGAACTAAGGAGTCAGGCATCAGGGACCTGTTGGTTTTGTGCTTCCTTGATGGCTGATGAATACCATGTCTCACACCATTGTGCCCCTGTTTCTTGACAGTTCAGAAGATTTGGGGGTATGGCCTCTTCACTGAACCAAGCCAGCTGAGTGAGTTCAGATGTCTGACTTTCACATATATCTGAGAAAGATGGTTGTTTCAGATGGATTTCTTTGACTATTTGATTTATGGTTTCAGAAACAATAGCATATAAGTCTTTAAAATCTGTGACCTAGGGGTTTAATTTTTTCCCCAATCTATATAAACCATCCAGTGCATTCTAGTTTCTAGAGTCCCAAACCTCTTCAATAGTGTCGGATTATTTGTTCTAAATATATAACTTTCTGATCTAAGTCAAATCATATATATGCTCTGAATTAGAGTCAATGAATAGAAGGAACTGTTGGGGCTAGAAGACTGTTCACTTGGTATGGTATGTGTGTCTTGTCATGTGTATCAACCAGCTTTAAAACCCAGCACCATATGGGTATTTTACAGTGCCTATGAGAAGCTCTAGTGATGTGATGTTTCTCTTTATCTCTTTATCTGAAATTAAAAGGAAGCACAAAGCCAACAGGTAGTAGTAAACCATGTCTGAAATCATTTGACCTTGTTGCATATACTGTTAGTCTTTTAGGCAGTAATATGGCGCGCGTGCGTGCGTGCGTGTGTATGTGTGTGTGTTTGAGCACATAAAGAGATTAATGAAAATATGCATGTCCTCAGGGAATTTAATCTAATGAAAGGATTGGCCAAAGCAGGTAAAATTACTCTGAGGATGTAAACACGTGAAAATTTTGAGACTTAACCTCTTAGAGAGAGGACTGACACACAGATGGAATGCAAGTAAAGGTGGAATCTCACTATGCTAAAATACAGGCCTTTAGTATTTAGTATTCAGTCATAAATAGAAGAACTAGCCCTTGTTTAAAACTAACTTTTGTGGACATTATTCTATGTTGAATTTTTTTTCTTTCACAATTCACAGTTTCTTTTGAATTCTTTTTTTTTTCTTCTTTATTGGGAGGATTAATGGTTTATAGTCAACAGTAAAATACAGTGGTTGGTAAATGTGTAACATTTCTCAGTTTTCCATTTAACACTGTAATTCCCCATCTAGGTCCTCCTCTGTCATTGTGTTCCAGGACCTGAACACTACCTCACCCCATCGCAGAGTCCTTTACTTTGGTGCAATACACCAACTTTGGTCCAAGTTCTGCATTGTTTTTACCCTTCTGTTCTTATTATTCCTGTGTTCAATTTTTAATGAAAACAGTCAAAATGCCTTCTTCCTGACAGTTTGTGAGAAAACTAGGGGAAAAAAATTCTACCTGTTGTTTCCTTGGAGTAGTAGCAGATATAAAATAATCCAAAAGGAAATTACTAGCAGGTCTCTTAACAGGTTTCCATATAGAACATCTCTGTAAAGCGTAAATAAAATGGGATTGCCTTATATGTCATAAGTACAAGACAGTAATATTTATTATAAAGTGTTTTCCAACATTGATTCTCTGGGTGCTTTTGGACCAGACAATTATTTGGAGTTAGGACTGCCCTGTATATTATAAGATGCATGCCTGGCCTCTGTTTTCCAGATACCAGTAGCATCTCCCTGCTTCTGATCATCAAAATTGCCCCCAGTGCAGATTTAGAATAGTTTTACAGCTCAGGAATATGTTTTATGGAGATACAAGTACACCACAGGAAAATTCTAGAAGAGCCTATGCACTTAATATTTTTCAGCTCTTACCTTTTAATGCCTCTGTTTTGTTTTACTGGCTATTATACTACTATGTTTGGTGATAATCTAAATGTTTTAGGAAATTGAAATATTGCTCAGGTATGAAAAACCTCCATTAAAATCTATATAAGCAAAAGAAGAATTAAAATTAAATAAATTAAGTAATGATTACTCTGCTAAGATGTATATAGGACAAATACATGAGTTCCCTAATGTATGTGCAGAGGAAATGAGACTGATTAGAAAGATTTAAAATAAAAAGTATTTTAGTAGCCTTTGTTATAATATTTTGAAAATTCAAATGCCAAAATAATGTTTTGATTTTTCCCTTTCCTTTCCTCCAAATTGTTATCAAGTCATGACAGACACACACACACACACACACACACTCTCTCTCTCTCTCTCTCTCTCTCTCTCTTTATACTGGTTCTTCGGGTAGCTTCTGCTTAGGGCTGCTGGGGGGAGAAGTGAATGTTGGGTAAGACTTCAATCTCAGTGGAAATGATGATGCTAGAATCAAACTTTCAATCTTTTCTAAATTTCCTTTTTATTGGCAGCTTGAATGGCCTACTTTATTCTTTTGCAGTAGGGCCTTCTATTAGGCATTTGTTTTGTTGACATGTGAATGCTCTTTTGTCAAAGATTAACCACACTGCCTCCTCACAGGCAGGATGCCATTTAAGATAGTCCTTTACTAAATTCGTAGAGTAAGGATGTATGTCAGGCCAGTCAGGGGGCAAGTTTAGGTGACAGCTGATGATGGGTAGACTTGGAGGTTCCCTCTTCTTTGACCTGTTGAGAAGATGGCCACAGACGTAATCCAAGAGAAAGACTGTGTCCATAGTGCTCATGGTTAGATGAAATTTAAGGATCTCTAATCCCATTATGGTACAAAACCCTTAGAAACTCAAAACATCTTGTACAGCAGTCTCAGAAGTCGCCCGATGTGGGGGAGGGTTCAGGTCCTGGAACATGATGGCAGAGGAGGACCTAGTGGGGGGTTGTATTGTTATATGTGGAAATATTATACATGCAAAGACTATTGTATTTTACCGTCAACTGTAAACCCTTAACCCCCCCATAAAGAAATTTTTAAAAAGTCACCTGATGGTGACAGCTCAATGAAGAATCAGAGAATTCTTAGTAGATCTTAGAATCTGAACACATAGACCTCTCTCTGACCATGTTAATGTATCCCAGTTGGATAAGTTTTTTTATTATGTATTTTTAAGACTCATTTCTTTATTATTATTATCTTTATTTACTTATTGGATAGAGACAGCCAGAAATCAAGAGGGAGGGGGTAATAGAGAGGGAGAGAAACAGAGAGACACCTGAAACACTGCTTCACCACTCCCAAAGCTTTTCCCCTGCAGGTGGGGACCCAGGGGCTCAAACCTCGGTCCTAGCTCATTGTAACATGTGCATTCAACCACCCCCACACACACATGGTAATTTATAGTCAAACATTTTATTCCTCGTCCATTGATGTCACTATGATGTGTCAAGGCTGAGTCACCTTTAGTGTATCCTAACTGTATAAAGCAATGGTCCTTTATTTTGACACAGGAGACTTGTGCAGGAAAATAATGAAATAACTGAACACCAAAGAGCATAAAGTGACATGAAACATGCTGCTTATGTTCATACTATAATTTTATTATTTATTTTTATTTATATATTACTGGACAGAGACAGAAAGGAATTTAGAGGGGAGAGAGAGACATAAAGGGAAAGCGAGGCACCTGCAGACCTGCTTTACTCCTGAAGCTTTCCCTCTGCAAGTGGGGACTAGGGGCTTGAATCTGCATCTTTGCGCATTGTAATGCATGCTCTTAACCAGATGTGCCACCGCCTGGCCCCCATACTATGATTTTATTACTACTTTTTCAATGGTTCTTTTTGGAGCTATACTTGCACTAAAAAAAAAAAATGGCTTGTGTATTTCATTCTTAAGATGCTGTACTAACTTACTTCAGGTCATGAGACATAGTTTTGGTGAGCATAGGGATTATCAAAGGTGTTCTTGAGTAAAATGATATAATTAGGAAAAATAGAGATGTTTTTATCCAAAACTAGAAGAGTCCCTTATAGTGAGTATTATCAGTTTTTATGGTAGTTTGATATCTTGCTAACTTTCATGGAATGATGCAAGAAAGTGTGTGTGTGTGTGTGTGTGTGTGTGTGTGTGTGTGTGTGTTTTTTGAATGAAGCACAGTCAATGAAAGTAAGCTAACTTTTACCAACACCCACTCAATCACTTTACACAAGACACATGGTGCACTTTAGAAATAAGCATATCTGACTTAAAAGAGTATAGTTCAGCTACAGTATTAGTAATTTGGGACTTATCCAGGAAAATAAAAATAGGAGGGCTTAAGGGGGATATTGCAAGGTTATTATAAGTATTTATCAGTTGTGAGGAGATAAGTTCATGGGGTAACAACCACCCCCCATTCTCTTAAAATAGCTCGGCTTTCTGACTTAACTCCCTGCTAAAGCTTGGGGCCCCAGCTGAATGTTCTGTGATAAAGAAAAAAGTAAATAGCGACTGAAATCAGTGGGCTGGTTCTGATGGTTTTCCTCTCTGTGGAGGCACAAACTGGGTCTTCTTAAGTAAATGTTATTTATTGATGAGATTAAAATTTTTGGAACTTCTTGGAACTCATGAATTATTTTATAGAAAATCACAATATAGACAAGGGACACAAAAATGCTAATAAATTATTTTACTTTATAAGTGGAATTACTATGCATTTATCTTCATGGAAGTTATTTTTCAGTTACAAAATTTATATGTTAAACATAGGGATTTAGTCCTAAAAGTATAACAGTTCTTTATTTTTCTTGCTGTGGAGCTTATAAATACAGCATTGGACATATCAGAAAACATGTCATGAATATTTAATACAATTTGAAACTTGAACCAAGAAAAGTCAAACAAGTGTAAAACTATCACATCACAGCTATTTTACCTAAAGACTTTGTTTTTTGTGTTATTTCATAAATTGGATTATATTAATAAAGCTAAGTAGAAATATAGTTTATAAAACTATACATAAAAAAGTTGACATCATTCTTATTTATTAGGTTTCCACAGTAAGAACAAAAGTGATATTATCAAAGCCCTCCAACACTTTTATCAGCATTTCATCAATACTATCACAATTTATAAAATTAGTTATTTGTAACAGGAATAATAAATTTGATGTCCTAACTTCCCAGAAGTAAAATGTAATATGAACCACTAAAAGTTACAACTAGGACTAAAAAAATAAATCATGCATAAGGTAGAGTTGTTTTATTAACTATGTAAAAGGAAAAAATGAGAAATAATTTCACTCTCTTGTCAAAACACAAGCAACTTAATTTTAAATTTTCATCAGATCACAATTAGTATTACAAATGATTTAAAAAAAAACTTAAAAATGTAAATTTAAATTCCATTTCAAAGAACCTCAGTGAGCACAGGAAACCGGCAACAAGCCTTTAGTATCATTTGGATAAGAAAAAATGAGACTCAAAGCAAAAATATCAAAAGGTCAAGAGGATTCTTTACTGTCAGTAATTGCCTCAGAGGATCCCTCCCCCCCCCCGCCCCCCCCCCCCCCCACACACACACGCACACACACTTGATACATTGTTTTTAAAAGGTTGTCTGGGATGTGAAAATATATAAGTGCAATCATAATAAGAATTCAAAATTCCTCTGCAAAGGTTAAAGAATCCTCCTATTTTTCATTTGGTTATTGAAGGGTGGCCAAATTTTCAGACTGTCCTTGAAACCCCCAAAGTCTTTCACACCATATAATACAATTTCATTTGATTCAAAATATATTTTTCCCAGTTTAAAAATTGCTATCTGATAGTGCAATTGAAACTTGCCTGTCTCAAAACCAGGAAATTTGAAGGAGAAAAAGACTGTGGATATATGTCAGATGTTTCTTTTCCACTCCCCCCTTTTTTTCCTCTCTTTTTTAGACACAGAAAATCCATATGCACACATATATTAATATATATATATGTAATATGCAGATATTGATGGAATTTTGTGAGTTGAAAGAGGAAGAAGATGTCTTGAAGGATCCATATCTCTCCCAGCAGATTTGTGCTATTATCACTGAAATGTGGCCTTCAGTCTTGAAACAGTTAAAAGAGTTCTATGGCCACAAAAGAAGAGATGTCTTCAGAATTATCTCCTGCCTCACATTTGCTCTTAGGCAAGCAGTTTAAAAAAGCCCAGTGATTGAGCCAGTGATCCAATTTGAAATGCAGAAATGATTAGAGCTGCTTGCCTCATTTCATATCGAAATTCTCTGATTTATGACAGGGCGGCAGCCAAGATCTATCTCCAAAGGGAATTAGTGTGCAAGTTTGCATATTTTTGTTATTTAGGTTTCTGATAGCAGCTGCTAGCTAGAAACACTGAACTGGGAGGTGGTGGGGCAAGGATTTTCCATCACTGGAGCAGCAGACAGATAAGAGCTTTCAGTTTAGGACATCGAGACCCCTTGACCAATGGGTATCTGTGTTACATAGGCTGCTTATGCATGCCTGTGTGTGTGTGTGTGTGTGTGTGTGTGTGTGCGTGTGTGTGTTTCAGAACTTGTTAATGGTGTAGATGAGAGTGTATATGCACACATAAATTGTGAAGAGCTAGGAGCCCAGGAATGTATTGTAATAGTTAATTCTCATAATGGAGAAAAGAATGACCAAAATCGGTCTCCATGTTTTAACTAGTGGAATTTTAATGAGGCATAATACTTCAATCATGCAACTGACCTGTGGGGCAAAGTATAGGACATATAATGAAACAGAAATAGAATTCTGGAAAAAAAATTATTACCTTATCTGGAATTTACATGAAGTGTTAACAGGAAATTATGCAGCAGTTATAAATGAAAAATATGGGATTTAATGTACTTATTAATAAAGATTTGTTACATACATGATACCAGTGTCCCAAATCTGCTGTCCGCAGCTGTCCCCAGTTTCTAATGTTTCTGTCCTCAGATGCTTCATTTAGAGTCATCTTATTACCATTGGAGTTAATACCAGTTTCTCTTTTGTGAGTATTCTGTTCCAAGGGAGAAATAGAATATCTCAGTGTACAAGTCCAGAGATGCAGCCTTTTTACCAGTTATATTAAAATATTAAACACACACACATAACTTTCTTAGGGTAGGAAAGAACGTTTTTTCTAGAATTGTAGATCTTAATTATTGTTGGCAAAAAGAAAAAAAAAAATCTTGATCCTTCAGGTGAAAAATTCCCTGGAAAGAAAGCTATGTGACTGTCAGTCTACATTAGCACTGCAAGGAGCAAAGAAATCATCATGGGAAGGTTTATTACCTTCGCTGCTCTTGGCTCCATATGGAGTCATTATGGCCCGCAGTCTCTCTGCTGCTCCTTCACTGACCTTCCTCTAATACAGCTGGGCAGCTAGGTATTAAAATCATTCCCATATTTCCCTGAGTGTTCACCAAGAGACCCAGGGCTACCACAGTAAAAACTTTAAATTTTGATTATCCTGTTTGGTGACAAAGAATGCCTTATGATTTGTTAAGATATCTTGAAACTTAAATGTCTGTGTTATTTTTATGATATCAGTGTTCTCTTGTGGGGGGCAGGGAGTGCTCTTTGACTCCCACCAATTTTATCTAATTTCAGAATTGTAACTTTTTATTTATTTATTCCCTTTTGTTGCCCTTGTTGTTTTATTGTTGTTGTTATTGATGTTGTCATTGTTGGATAGGACAGAGAGAAATGGAGAGGAGGAAGGGAAGACAGACAGGGGGAGAGAAAGACAGACACCTGCAGACATGCTTTACTGCCTGTGACGCGACTCCCCTGCAGGTGGGGAGCCAGGGGCTCGAACCGGGATTCTTACACAGGTCCTTGCACTTTGTGCCACGTGCGCTTAACCCGCTGTGCTACCGCCCAACTCCCCAGAACTGTAACTTCTAAGTCACTCAAATCTAATTTGTATAAACTCTCTGTTTTGTTTTTTTCCCAATGAGATGAGCATTTATTCTGTTCTTTATTCTATAAGGACAGAAAAGGAGAAGAAAGTACAAGGCATGCAGGCATGTAGATGAGAGGGGGAGGGAGTTGAAGGCCAAAGGTGTGTTTTTGTTTAATTTTTATTAGTGATTATAACAGGATTGTAAGATAACAGGGGTACAATTCCATACAAAGTTCTCTATTTTTATAATAAATTATTTTATTAGTAACGTAGATCACATTCTTAGTGCCAAGGACTGAACTTCATGTTTTATTCTTTCATGTTTCTGTGACTCTGTGAAAACACTATATTTCTTCCACTTTTCAGATGAAAAAACTAAATGTCCATTCCTCCTCTAAAAACATACAGGCAGTACGTGAAAATTCTGGAATTTAACTCAAGTCTGATAGAAAAATTGTTAACCACTTTAATTCTTACCCCATTTCCTTATACTTCCATTTTGATACTACTTTCTTTAACACTTCATGCTCTTCTAGGGTCACTCCTTAAGACTGTCATTGATTTAGTAATCACTTTTTGAATCTCCACCAGTTATTAGACACCGTGCAAGTAGTTGAGAAGCCACAAATGAGTTAGATTTAGTTCTACTCTGATGAAGCTTAGTTGAATGAGAAAGACAGCTATGTAACATTCATCTGTATTGTAATAAAAATGATTCCTAATGGTGGCATATAAAAATTGTTTCTTCTTATTAAAAAATAATAGAACCAATAGAAACAAACTTTGACTACAAGGCAGAAATATAATTTCTGGGGACAAAATGGAGGGGTTCATAAAATCAGTGTGAGGTCAAAGAACCAGGTTTAGAAAAGGACAGAAATAAAGAGAGTTTGAAGGTGGGAGTTGTTCTATAATAGCAAAGACTATTGTACCATCTTATCCAAACTTTCAAAGACAAGAGCTTCAATAAGTCTTGGTCTTTTTTTTTTTTTTTCTTTATTTAACAGTTAGGTCCATGAAGGGAGTGACCTATCAGTCTAGTCTAACTTCTACCTCTTAGGGAGGGAAAGGCCTTAAGATGAATACTCTACTTGTGTGTGAAATGGAAAAATTACCCCAAGACATAGAAAATTGTTATCAAAAGGAGCTAAGCTAGATGTTAGCCAGCCAGAAAATAATAATTATCCACAATGAATAAGTGGAAATATGAAATGTTCAACTCTCTCAAGTGCCCAGGCAAGACTTTTAGAAGGAGGACAGTTTTTTTTTTTAAGCTTGGATTTATTCAACAAGTAAATTTGAAATGCAAATTCCTCAGAGAAGCAACAGCATATCTGGAAATAGGAAAGAAAAATCTTTGAAAGAAAAAACAAAACAAGGTCAAATCCTAAAATACTCCTACTTATTAAAACTGGGTATGGAGATTGTATCTCTCAACTATTCATTAAGTATAATTTATATACATATATTAATGAGAAAAATCCCTCACCTGTATGCTTTTCACATAAGTATACCATGTGTACCTCATTAACACTAACACAAAGGACCAAGAGAAGGAAAGATGTTTTCATAATAGAGGTATCTTATTTTTTTGATTTTACAAAATAGGATCTTATTTGCTATTTAATGAAAGTGGACTTGGAAATATGGTGAACTTACTTTGTAAACCTGCTTTAATCTACTTCATGGCTAAGACTGTCTCTTTAATTTGTTCTAGCTACATGGGTAGACAGGTAACTTCTTCTGACTACTTTTAACCTGTGCAGCACATATGATTAAGCTCCAAAAGGAACTCTATCTATAATGCTTTCTAAAATTTAACATTTGGTTGTCAATATCCTGCCAAATCTAGGCAACATTTGCTAAGTGGAAGGAGTAAAAAGCAAAAGGAACTGATATTGTACTTTAGACTAAAAGAAAAACAATTCATGGGTTGGGGAAACAACATAATGGTTAAGCAAATAACTTTCAAGCCTGAGGCTTTGAGTTCACAGGTTCAGTCCCCAGCACCACCATAAGGCAGAACTGAGCTGTGCTCTGGTAAAATACTAATACTAATACTAATACTAATACTAATACTAATACTAATACTAATACTAATACTAATACATACTCCAAGACCAGTTTTGTAATAACATATACCCAAAATGGATAAGACATTCATGTCTGGTAGTAGTACCTAATTTTGTGTGTTCTTTAAACACTAATAATGTATAGTGATTTTTTCATATCACAATAGAAGAGCAAGTCCTATAAATATCCTGTGTAAAAATATGGTTTACTGTGAGCCTTTTACATGCCTAGTCAATCAGGTTAAATGAAATAAAAGTGAATTTGGAGAAATTACCAGAAGGGTGAAACAAAACAGATGATTAAAAAAAATTTAAAAGATAAAAAAGCAAATGGGTTTTCCTTTTATTTTACCCTCTGCATTTTTCTTGAAAAACTATTAGTAAATATAAGAGCATAGCATAGGGAACCCAGTGCTAGAATTTGATCCCTGTTGTTAAGTATGCCAGAGTGCTACTCAGGTCTAGGTCTGCATCTCTCTCTCTCTCTCTCTCTCTCTCTCTCCCTCCTTCCTCCCTCCCTCCCTTCCTCTTTCCCTCCCCATTCTCCTTGATCCCCCTCATCTCAACCATATCCTCCATCATTCCATACTCTCCATTTCTCCATTTAATGAAAAGTGTATATATATTTTTTTAAAAAAGAGAACAAATGGCATATTTACAATGAATGTGATACCTTATTTATTGCCACCAGTCCATTACAAATATACTATAAGTCCTAAAACTTCTGGATGTTTCTTAGTCTAATTTGTGATTTTGAGCGTCTTTTGAATAGCAATGGTGAGTAAAGGTCTCTATATAGATAAACATCATATTTCTTATATAAGGATATAAGTGGTCTCTAACCATCATATAAAGTTTCTTATGAGAGAAGAGACCTCAGTATATCAGATCGTGTGTGTGTGTGTGTGTGTGTGTGTGTGTGTGTTGGAGGGGTGGTATTCCTGGACAGATAAAGCAGTTGAGAGAGAAAAAAAGAGACTTTTAATTTCTGAAACCTCAGTCAAGCAAGAGTCTTGATATGATGGTTAAGATACGACTCCTAAGAAAGGCACATACATACTCACTGGGTTGTTCTTTTCTCTCTTAAGTTTTTTTTTAATTTTCTTTACTTAATTTGTTTGTATAGAGACAGCCAGAAATCGAGGGGGTAGAGAGAAATAGAGAGGGAGAGAGACGGAGAGACTCCCGCAGCACTGCTTCACCGTGAAGCTTTCCCCCTACAGGTAGGGGCCTGAGGCTTGAACCTGGATCCTTGTGCACTGTAATGTTTGTGCTTAACCATATGTGTCATCACCTGGCCCCATTCTTTATTTCTCTACTTCTGTATTTAAAGTTTTTGCTCTTTATTAAATAATAGTTATAGAGTCCATTGATCTAGTTCTGCTCTTTAGGCTCATGTAATTGTGCCTGAATTATACTTTAACTCCCCAAGGCACTTGCCTGTTACACCTGGGATCTTCTCAGCATTTCCATCAGAAAGAATTCCTTGGCCTGTTGAGGAATTGGATGGTTGGTTTTAAACATACCATCTTGTTTACTGCATATGTGTCTAATCTTGTTGTAAATACATGTCATTTGGATAAGAACAAGGTCAGATCCTAAAATACTCCTACTTATTGAAACTGGGCCTGGGAGATTATATCTCTCAGCTATTCATTATGTATAGCTTACATGCATAGTAATGAGAAAAATCCTTCTTACCTGTGTGTTGCTTAAGCATACCATGTGTACCTCATTAAAACTAGATGCAATACATTCGTTAAGAGTAGTGGCAGAGGAGTCCAGAAATAAACTGTTTTCCTTTTTGAAGTTTAAACCATTTCTGATTTCTTTTTTTGTTTTTCACTCTATCACTATAGATAATTATTCTAGTATTGGTGATTAGGTTATCAAATCATCTTATTTTAATAATGAAAAGGTCTCATGATAATATATCTGAGCTATCCTTATCCTGAATTAGTGAGGAATTTTTATATGCTACATATACTACAGCATGTTTTAATGATCTCTTATTTAATATTTTCCCTCATGAATTGTGTCTATCATTTGGGAACAACAGGGAATCAAACTCCAGATAGGGCTGCTATACTCTACTTACATCATGAATGACTATTAACAAGTATAAATATTAGATATGAATGGATATTACAGGTGTGAGACATCAGATGAGAACTGCAAAGGACTGAATTCTACAGATCATTAATGAAGTTCTTTCCAGCCCTCTTCTTCTTCTGCACAAAACCTTCTTTAGTACCTCTTTGGATTGCTATTACAGCTGCTGTTCTTGGAGGGGAAAAATGTTTTGTTTCGTTTTTTCTTTCCTCTTCTTGGTCAGAAATGACTGTGTTATTCTGCAGTGATAGCCCAGAATGCCTTGCAGGGAGTAAGCTGTGTTCTTCTTGTGTTCTGACTAATTAATTCCCAGGAGATCTGCTCCTTACAACTGGAGCCCAGCAGTGGGAAAGGCTGCCTTTGGGAAGGTCACTTGAGAAAGCTGTACTACACATACATGATGGCCATGTGAATAAAATAGGAGGTGAATGACAAGATAGTTAAAACCCAGGGAAGATTAAAAGAATGAAAATTGATAGGAATGATAGCTATTATTCTTAGAAAATACTTTCATCTATCACAATGAGTGAATTTTCAACTGAGAATACCCACTTACCAAGTTATAATTTTACATCACTTAAAGGAGATGAAATGTTATGGACCAGGTCAATGATTTTTAAAATTAACTTTTGGGCAAATTATCGGTTCTTCTCTTCATTTCCCTTCAAAACGGAAATAATGCATTATATGTTCAGAAAAGTATAGTTGAGTTGTATTTCCAAAACACTGGTTTTCTATATCTTCTTCCTAATTCCTACATTGGGATTCTTCTTTTTTTAATCTACTTTTTTTTTTAAGAATTGGTTTTTAATTTATTGACACCAAGAAAGATAATGAATTTCTTTCAAAACTTTCAGTGTGTGAAACCATGAAGGAAAACCCTAGAGACTTTGTACTTTTAGCAACCAATTACTATATGTGGGGGGGGGGGAACAGAAGGAAAAAGAAATTCCCCAATTATGCATCCAGCACAGACTCAAATTTACAAACTCTCTTAGAGAGGCAGCATTCACATAATTAACAGGAATCCACTGCATGTGGCCAGACTTTCTGATAATTGATGAAATGTGTCTATTTCTAAATCAGATTCTAATGACTCCAGCCGAGAGCTTCTCCACCAGAATTCACAGAACTCCACAATGAACACCGACAAAAGAAAAAGAAGGAAACAAACAAACAAACAAAAAATCCAGAATACTTAACAGAGAGCTGCTTCAAAAATCAAGCTAAAAAGAAAAGAGAGAGAGAGAGAGAGAAAGGAAAGAAAAGAAAAACGAAAAGGGAAGGGAAGGGAGGGGAGGGGAGGGGAGGGGAGGGGAGGGGAGGGGAGGGGAGGGAAGGGAAGGGAAGGGAAGGGAAGGGAAGGGAAGGGAAGGGAAGGGAAGGGAAGGGAAGGGAAGGGAAGGGAAGGGAAGGGAAGGGAAGGGAAGAAAAGAGGGAATGAGAAAAAGAAAATTTAAAAGGCCACATTTCCCTCTTGAATAACACTCTCCTCAGTTGGTTGTCTTTCTTATTGTTCTCACTTCTGTTTGAACCTTATCCATTTAAGATTCACTATCCACTCCTAAATGATACAAAACATGTCATACTCTGGTTCTGGCATGTTTATTCAAGTTTGAAAAGTGCTAGGTACTCTATCAGGGGTTTTTCCTAGTAAAACATAAAGACTCCCATCTGCTTTCTGCTGTTTCTTTTCTTTTCCTCCTTTTTCTTTCTTTTTCTTTTCCTTTCCTTTTTTTTTAAGAAGGCGTGGTGTGTTCCCTAAGGGTTATGAGAGAAGTTCATCCCATTGAACTGGTCAGCAAGATATCATTAGCTCCTTGTGTACATGAAATCCAGGGGTTAGAGCACCAAGTGTCACAAGACAGTTTCTTTACCTCCTTGAGCTGATCAGAGGATCAGAGTATCAAGGAAGGATTAGCACTGACTTGGGATTTGTGTGATTGGTTAATTTATTGCGGCAATGGCAGGCCTTTCATCTATGGCAACATTTAATCAGCCCAGCCATGGAGGCTATTACCGGTTAGCTCCTTTCTCAAGTCAGCCAGGGCTGCACCATCAGCCCTATCACAACTCCCCTGAAATTTCCAAATTATCTGGAACAGGCTTTAGCCTCACAGTAATAAAAATTAGAAGAGATCCCTGATAGCACGGGTGGAAAAGGCTTTCACTTGCACAGGGCAAATTATAAATAGTATGAACGTGCACTTTAAAAAAAAAAAATTCTCCACCTCTTAAGAGATGTGCAGGACTTATCACCCCTGCTCTGATCCAAATCCTCATGGTTGAAAATTTATATTAGATTTTATCAGAGAGGCCTAAGTCTAGAAAAATCAATGAAGGTTATCTTTTATGTTGCAGGAACTTGTGGAAATATTGATTTTCATTTTATAGTGAATTTGGAGCATGAGTTGGTAATCACTGCTGAGCCGACCACAATGTTTGCCTACTGTATCTTTGACTGAGTTTTGCTCAAGTATTTAAGATAGTATATTCCTGTTGATTTTAGCTTGTGGAGGGAAGACAGACAGATGTTTCTAAAACATAAAGTTGCTCTTCATATTAAAAAAAAAAAAAGCTTTATTTTTTACAATGATGAGTTCAGATTTTTCAAGAGTACAGTTTGTCTATTAAATGTGAATTTTGAACAAAATAAGCTCTGAAATTTTGTGAGATTATTTTCTTTTTTTACTTCAAGTTTATAAAGCAGAAGAATTTTTAATAATCAATAAACTGTACACATACAAAAAAGAGGTAAATTGAAACAGTGTCTACTGAACAAAAGAATTATTTCACTATTTTCAAATAATTAATGTGCCTTTTATCTGAAATATTGGTGAAAATTTCTCCCACTGTGTTCTTATAATGTTTTATTCCTTTGATTTCACTAAATTATTTTCATTTCATCGTTCATTCGTTGATTTAAAATATTTTATTTTAATAAAGTCTGACAGCTTTAGGTAATGTTCCCTTTGCATTTTTGAAAGTTTTAAATCTTTGTTGTTGTTGTTGTTACCTCATTTGCTACTATTTTTGTAGACATAGAGTATGATAAATTATGCTAGTGTGGCTTACTTATAATATATATCTAAGATTTTTTTTTTGATAACCCTAATTCAAAGAAAAAAGGCCAGAGGTTTCAGAAGGATATAGACTTAGAATGAATGATACTCCCTGGTGGGACAGGAATTTGGTAAAGAAAGAGGCTCCTAGCAGGGGAGCCTGCTAGGAGCTGGTCCCCAGGGACTGGTTATGGGGGGGGGGGGAAGGGGGAAGAGGTATGCTTAAAAATTAAAAAAAAAATTTTCCCCTTTTTTCCTCCTCTAATTCTTAACCCAAATTAAGTTATAGTCACCTACTTGGTGTCACCGCTAGGACCCCTTATTGACTGGCATACTAAAGGCAGAAAATCCTACCGTTTCCAGGAGATGTGGTCAGAGCTCAAGCCACTAGCAGCTTCTCAGTCAGCCATCTTCCAGGAACCCGAGAACCCTAATTCAAGAGATGACTTTTATGTTTGAGTAATAACTCTAAAAGACACTCGAGAATTTTTACTAGCAATTAAGTCCTTAACACCCCAGCATAATTACCATAGTGTTTTGTCAGATTTTTTTTTCTGAGAAATTAGTATTTTTTTAGTTTGCACTCTAGATGTTAACTGAGTACCAGATCATCATTTAATATTCAGCTTTAATTTTCTTCTCGCAGCCCTGCAGAGTTCATTGACAAACTCCCCTGGGCTCCTTGGGTGAACTATCTTCCTCCTCCCTCTCTCACTCTTTCACAGTTATTGCCCTGAACTTAGACTTGGCAGCCAACAAAGAATCATTTCTCTCAATCACCACCTAAAGCCATGCTTCCTACTGCAATACTCCAGGGAATAGCCAGCAGTCTTTTTATTCCTCTGAACATACCCAAAAGATGGCTAAGCCAAGGAATTAACAAGATAACATATGAAAACTCTGAGCCTGGTAGCTGGCATGTGGTCGAGTCCACAGATGGCAGCTATGAAGTCCATTATTGCTTGGGAACATCTAGAAGGGATCTAGAGAATTTGTCACCTGTTCCCTGGGTTTGTCCCCTAATTTACTGCATTTGGATACATTTATTCATGGCCATCCATAGGTATAATAGTGACCAAGTTGTTTTTAACTCGCTCAGTCATGTTCTCTTTATTCTATTCTTTTTTTTTTAACATTTTTTATATTTCATTTATTTTCCCTTTTGTTGCCCTTGTTGTTTTTTATTATTGTTGTAGTTATTATTGTTGTTGATGATGATGATGTCATCATTGTTGGATAGGACTGAGAGAAACGGAGAGAGGAGGGGAAGACAGAGATGGGGAGAAAAAGATAGACACCTGCAGACCTGTTTCACCACCTATGAAGCAACTTCCCTGCCAGTGGGGAGCCTGAGAGGCTTGAGAGGCCTGAGAGGTCTTTCAGTATCAGAGTCTTGAAAATATTCTTTTTTTTTAATTATAGGAAGGTAGATTTTGGTTAATATAAGTATGATGCATGTTACCTTATAAATAGCATTTGCTTCTGGAGGCCAGGTGGTAGGTAGCACACCTGGTTGAATTACATGTTAGCATTCAATGCACTTGAATCGCAGGGACCTTGGTTCAAGCCCCCGTTCCCCACCTGCAGGGGGAAAGCTTTGTGAGTGGTGAAGCAGGGCTACAGGTATCTCTGTCTCTCTCCTTCTCTATCACCCCTTTTGCTCTCAATTTCTATCCAATAAGCAAAAAGAGATTTAAAAAATTTAAAAAAATAGTATTTGTTTCTTTATCTAGTTACTAGGAATATTCCCCTTTAGGTAATTAAACAGCAGTGTAAAGTGCTACTACTTCCATTTTCTACCCAAAATACTTGGAAAGGTAAACTGGAACAAACCTGAACCCATCCCAGATAAATTTCAATATTCATTAATTTAGATTTATTACATCTGTATTCTGGTAGGAACTTTATAACTTGTATATTTAAAGTGAGTTAGTTATCTTGTGCATAGTAGCTGTGTGTGCATTAAATATAAGTATATACATATGTATTTACATATGATGTATTTGTTTGCCTGTGACAGATTTTACTTTCTTTTGCTAATTTGGACTTCACAACTTGGCATTTGCAGGCACTGGCAATGAATACTTTATTCAGTACTTTAGGCAAAATTTGAATATATATATATATATATATATATATATATATATATATATATATATTTGACTGGTAGGTAGTACAGTAGAACATAGAGTCTAGAGGCATCCACAGTTTTCTCATCATCATTGTTAGTTTGCCTGAAGCTTATAAATGAGAAAGTTTCACAATCAAGTCACATTCTGTATGATTCACTTCCCAGTTGAGGAATTTATTTCAGAGTCTGCAGATAACTTAATTCCAGTAAGCCTTATTTTAATCAAAACAAACTATACTTTACTTGATACACGTGAAAAACGCATTGTGACACACAATGTATTGTTTTATTTCCAGATTCCTGCACTGAATAGTAGTATACCTCTTTTCTCCATAGGGCAGCTCTCTACTGCCGTACTTGTTACTGTGTGAGACAACAGCTAAAGGGTCCTATACTAAAAAAGGCTGCAGCTTTGCTTACTTCACATAAAATTAGATATGGAAAGAGCCTTTTGTAGCAATGGTAAACAAATCTAGAATTATAAAGATTCATTCCTCTTTACAGCATAGAGAGTTGCTCAAGTATTATGTGAGTCTTATGACCTATGATTGTGTAGCTCTTTATTTCAATCAGTTTGGTCTAGTAATATGATCAGTTATATGAATGTAGAGCCAGTGAAATAGCTCACTTGGTTAGTGTGCCATTATGCCATACACATGACCTAAGTTTGAGTCCTGCTCCTGCTGCATTGAAGGAATTTTCATTGCTATGGTCTCTCTCCCTCTCTCTGTCTCTCTCTCTCTCTGTGTATATATATATATATATATATATATATGTGTGTGTGTGTGTGTGTGTGTGTATATATATGTATGTATGTATGTATGTATGTATGTATGTAATTGAGTAGAAACAGAAATTGAGAAAGAAGAGGAAGATAGAGAGGGAGCGAGACACCTGAAAGGGCAAGGGGGTGGCACACCTGGTTAAGTGCTCATATTACAGTGCCCAGGGACCCAGGTTCAGGCCTTTCATGAATGGTGAAGCAAGGCTGCAAGTGTCTCTATGTATCTCTCCCTCTCTGTCTCCTGTTCTCTCTCAATTTCTCTCTGTCTAAAAAATAAACAAATAAACAAAAATAGAGACACATGAAACCATGCTTTATCACTCACTTATCCTCTCCAAGTGGGTACCAGGGGCATTATAATCTCTTTCACTCTCTCTACTTCTCTGTATCTCTGAAAATAATCATAATGATTAATATTATTATATAATCACAAATAACTGTACAGTGACAAATTAATGCTACAGATGACTTGTGGTCAAATGAAGCATCTAGAATTTATGAACAAATCAAAATATGATGGTTCACCAAAATATATTGCCCTTATATGAGAAATGAACATGTCCCTTATTGTGGACAGTCATTCCAAAAATGTTACTCAGTATAGTTCTATAATACTTTTCATCTCTGTATTTGAATATATGCTCTCTGACAAGTGGAAATCATGAATCAGCACCAGAAAGTATTCTAAGTGCTCCAATGTAATATTTGTAAAGCTACTTGACCTTTTTTTGTGTTTTTTAAGATATTATTTATTTATTCATTAGAAAGATAGGAAAAGAGAGAGAACCAGACATCACTCTGGTATATGTGCTGCCAGGGATTGAACTCAGGACCTCATGCTTGAGTCCAATGCTTTATCCATTGCGTCACCTCCCAGACCAAGATAGTTGACTTCTTTCAACTTCAGTTTCTTAAACTTTTGGGGGAAAATAAAGAGTGAATAGAACTCCAATTCTTATCTCCTTCATTGCAAAGCTAAAGTGACTAGTCCATTTTGCCCTCCTGCTAGAAACACTTGTCATTTGGTTTCTCTGAGAAAAGATAGGTTCCTTTTCCCTTTATTCTCACCCCCAACTTTGGTCCTTTTAAGAAGGCAGGGGGTGGGGGGTTGGGGTCCTGGTGCATGAAGGTGTCTATATATATATATATTCTTTTTAAATATTTATTTATTCCCTTTTGTTGCCTTTGTTGTTTTTTATTGTTGTTGTAGTTATTATTGTTGTTATTGATGTCATCATTGTTGTTAACACCAAGAGTGAGCTTCATTTGGATAAATACCTTAAAGTATCACAACAGTGCCTACATCCTAACTTATTAATCCTTGCTGACTGAATAATGAATGAAAAAAATTAAGATTTCAGTACTTGCACAATTCAATAAATGTTCACCTTCATGTCCTTTCTCATTCCCAATTCCCTTGAAATAATGCTGTATAAAACTATAGCTTGCTTAGTCATTTTGCTTAAAAGTTAAGTATTCAGAATCTGTATTTGACTTTTGTTATGCAAGAATTCACTACTTTTTTAGTTGTTGCTAATATATGCATCCCTACATTTCCAAAAATTGATTTCATCACTCATGAAATATAATTGTAATTACTTAAAAAGTTTTCCTTTAAAAAAATCACATTTTACTTTGCATAACATTTGAAAAGACAGGAGGTATTTAGTAAATATGATTTCTCTATGAAGACAATGATTTTTTTCCTTTTTTATACTTTATTTATTTATTCACTTTTGTTGGCCTTGTTTTATTGTTGTAGTCATTATTGTTATTGATGTCATCATTGTTGGATAGGACAGAGAGAAATGGAAAGAAGAGGGGAAGACAGAGAGTAGGAGAGAAACGTAGACACCTGCATACCTGCTTCACTGCCTGTGAAGCGACTCCCCTGCAGGTGGGGAGCCAGGAGCTCCAACCAGGATTCTTACTCTGGTCCTTGAGCTTTGCACCACCTGTACTTAACCTGTTGCACTACCTCCCGACTCCCATGATTTTTTTTTTTTCCAAGTTGATGTTTTTAAAAAGCAAATTGAACCCCAAGATGATCTATTATTTCATCTTTGCCATTAATTGATCTGTTAAATAATCTCAAACAGAGAATCAACAGCTGAGGATTCTCAGACACTGACTCTGTGCCATAAGAAACTATATTTTTGAAAACTCCTGTTCATTGAATGTTAGCTTATATGGTGAAGCACATATCTTGCTTTGCACACAGCACAAGCTCAAACCCTAGCACCTTGTTCCCAACTTTGGTCTATAGCACCAGGGGAGGCCCCAGAGCTATGGTTTCCCTTTCTCTGCTTTTATCTTATTCTCCATTTGAATGAAAAAAAAAAAAATAAAACCGCTAAAGCAGTAAAATAGTGCATGCATGTGACACCAGCTCTGGAAAAAGAGAGAGAGAAAGAGAAAATATTCCTCATAAAAATTTCTTTGTTAATTTAGATAAAATATATTTTATTGACTTTTAAGGCTTCTTTAGTACTTCATGTGAAATAGTTTTTTAATCTAATGAGAGTAAAGATTTGTCATATGAGCCTGATCGGTTTCTAAGTCTCATATGAGAAAATGGTGTGAGAAAATTACATTGATTTGTTAACAATTGTCCAATCCATCGCTGCATTTATCTCTAATGCACTCTATCTTCAAAAATATAGAAATGAATTTAGTATAATTCACTGAAGTGTTTTTCAGACTTTTTTCCCCTGACACTCCAGCAACTTTATATTTGAAGTTGTATTCACGTAAGCTCTTTCTTAGTTTTCTTAAAATTCATACTGCTTTGAATCATGGTTGTTGGCTTCTTTGAAAAAGAAAATGTGGGATTTTTCTCAAATTTTCTGTGTTAAATGATGTGGTCTTACATTTTTAAGGACTAAAACCTTTAAAAAATTTTATTAGTGATTTACTATTAATTTATAAAATTATAAGATAATAGGGGTATAAATACTAGCCATTTTTAAAATTCGGTTTTAGTTTCTCTTTCTCTTAGTAAGAGAAATAGGTTATCTTTCCTCTCATGATCGTCAGTTACTTTCTAAATAAGAAAATAAAATACAACAAAAATAGTTGATGTGTATGTATAAAAGATATAGTGCAATAAATATTTGTAAGTGTTTTTCATGTCTGCTTTTAGGTATTTTTCTCTCCATATACTAAAAAAAAAAAAAAAGAACAAATGTGTTATTGTATTGATTTCTGTAGTACATACTAGAGAAGTTGTATATTTTTATTCTTCTTTATATACTTATGTATACTTATATAATTATATACTTTGGAGGAAGGTAGGGAGAGAGACTAGACTACCCATATATCATTTTATGTAGTGCCTCCGATTGAACTCAGGGCCTTATTCATGCAAGGAATGTGCTCTGCCCACTAAGCCGCCTGCCTGGCCATAGGTCTATATATATACAAGGATTTTAATATCGTAGTTTCATCTTGGTAAACTGTTGTGATTGGTGATTAAGAGTTTCAACAGTGGAGTCAAATGGTTGGTCTTAAAGTCAGCACTCCTTTAACGTTGATCTTAAAATTCTTGGCCACTTTGTCTTTCTCTGTGCCTTATTTGACTGATCTTGCAAGTAGGATTATTAATATGGAATGCATACTTCTTTTGTGAGTTTGAAAAGATATATGAGAGGACAGGCAGTGGCACACCTGGTTAAGGACACACATTACAGTGTGCAAGGGCCCAGGTTCAAGCTCCTGATCCCCACTTGTGGGACTGGGGGGGGGGGCTGTGCATGAATGGTGAAGCAGAGATGCAAATGTCTCTGTGTCTGTTTCTCTTCTATTCTTTCTCTCAATTTCTCTGTCTCTATCCAATAATAAATAAATAAAATATATAAAAGATATGTATGTGAAGTAAGCATAAATATTGATGTGGAGGGAGTACTTGGTGAATACTAACCATTATTATCACTATTTTAATAATAAATGATTAGAGGCTGAATTCTCTGTCTTCTTTTGGAAAATTATATATCATCTTTTGGGAACATTCCCATTTTGACTTCATACTGCCGAATCACAGGATGTTTGAAAGCTCAAAGAACCTAAGCCCAACTCTTATTTTCCAAATAAGGAAACTGAAACTTTGAGAAATGATTTTGCCAATCAAATACTTGATGAGAACTGTTTCTGATACCTCATTCATGCCTTTTTCCAAACTCCAATTGATTATTTGCTTATCTTGGATGCGGAGGAGAAGGTAAGTCTATATCTGTTGTGGATCTCCATCTGAATTATCTTCAGCTGTCTGTCACTGTATTTGATTAATCATTCCTTTCAGAAGACTGTGTGCTAGCTTTCTAAACCAGCTAGCAAACATTTCCCTCTTTGATTTTGAAGGTGTCTTAACCAGCAGACACTTGGATAGTCCTCTTGCTTTGCCATGCCCACAGCCTGACCCCATCACACTAAAGGAAGCTTCTGTGCTTTGGTGTATTTCTTGTTTCCATCTGTCTCTGTCTCTACGTTTCTATTTGAAAAAGTAGATCTGGAACAGTGAAGCCGCAAACACACACACACACTATACATACATACACACATATGTCTACTTATGTTCTATAGATCATTTCAGATTATTTGACCTTTATTTTTTAGGCATCCCTTAGATTTTTTTCTATTGGTTTAAAAGTAGAATATTAGTGATTTAATAATGATTTACAAGATCGTGGGATAAAAGGGGTACAATTACATACAGTTCCACTGCCAGAGTTCTATGTCCCATCCCCTTCATTGGAAACTTCCCTGTTTTTTTTTTTTTTTTCCTCTGGGAATATGGGCCAAAATTCTTCATGGGGTGCAGGAGGTGGAAGGTCTGGGTTCTGTAATTGCTTCTCTGCTGTAAATGGATTTTGGCAGGTAGATCCATACCCCCAGCCTATTTCTATCTTTTCCTAGTGAGGTAGGACTCTAGAAAGGGGAGGTTCCAGGGCAGATTGGTGAGGTCATCTGCCCAGTAAAGTCAGGATGGCATCATATTAGGGTCTGCAACTTGGTAGCTGAAAGGAGGTAAGATATAAAGCAGGAACAATTGTTTAATACACAAGAACCCAAAGGTAGGAATGGATTGGATGAACTTAGGGGGTTTTAGGGGCTGAGTGGTAGCACCGCTGGTTAAGTGTACATGGTGCAAAGTGCATAAGGATCCTGATTTTATAAGGATTTTGATTTTGATTCCAGTCCCCCACCTCCAGGTGGGTCGCTTCACAAGTGGTGAAGCAGGTCTGCAGGTGTTAATCTTTCTCTCCACTTCTTTGTCTTCCCTTCCTCTCTCAATTTTTCTCTGTCCTATCCATCAACAACAGCAATAACAACAATAACAGTAACAGCAGAGGCAACAGAAATGGGGAAAATGGCCTCCAGGAGCAGTGGATTCGTAGTGTAGGCACTGATCCCCAGCGATAACTCTAGAGGAAAAAAAAAAGGAAGGAAGGAAGGAAGGAAATAAAGGAAGGAAGGAAGGAAAGAAAGAGAAAGAAAGAAAGAGAAAGAAAGAAAGAAAGAAAGAAAGAAAGAAAGAAAGAAGGAAATTGGGAGTTTTTTTGGAGGGAAGAAGCTAGGAGGTCTATTTTCTGGTAACATAATGTGATTTTTTTTTAATATTTTATTTTATGTATTTATTTCCTTTTGTTGCCCTTGTTGTTTTATTGTTGTAGTTATTATTGTTGTTGTCATCGTTGTTGGATAGGACAGAGAGAAACGGAGAGAGGAGGGGAAGACAGAGGGGGAGAGAAAGATAGACACCTGCAGACCTGCTTCACTGCCTGTGAAGCGACTCCCCTGCAGGTGGGGAGCCGGGGTTCTAACCGGGACCTTATGCTGGTCCTTGTGCTTTGCGCCACCTGCGCTTAACCCGCTGCGCTACAGCCCGACTCCCCCATAATGTGATTTTTATGGGCACACTCACTGTCTTCTTTTCTTTTTCCCATTTCCCGTTGGTTGATAACTGAACTTTCTGGTTGAAAGCATACCTCTTAAACCTAAAACTATTTGTTGATGACATGAAATTGTATCCAGGGAGAATGTCATTTAAAACATAATTCCAGGGCTGCCTACATAGCTCTCTTAGAGAGTGTGTGCCTTTGCCATATGTAAGCACAATCCAGATTTGAGTCCCAGCCCCATCACATTTAAGGAAGCTTTATTCCCTTTTCCTCCTTCCCTCTCTCTCTCTCTCTCTCTCTCTCTCTCTCTCCCTCCCTCTTTCTCCCTCTATCTCCCTCTCTCTCCCTCTCTCTCTCTCCCTCTCTTGCAGGTGGGGAGCCAGGGGGTTTGAATCTGGATACTTGTGTTAGTCCTTGCAATTCATACTACGTGTGCTTAACTCAGTGCACTACTGCCAGGCCCCCAGTATCCTGATACTTTATCCTGATACACTTTCCGTCTCATGTTTTGCAACCTATAATTAATGAAATATATTTTTGTTTGTTTTGGAAATGTTTTGTTTGTCATCATTGGGGCTTTACCATTTGGGCTAACATGGACAGATTAGACAGATAGATGTCACAGCACTGAATTTCCTCCAATGGGTAGGTGAAAAGTTTAAGCATAGATGACTTCTTTAACTATCTGAATCAGTAGTGAGGTTTTAATTGTTAAAAATTTATTTCTTGGGGCCTGATTGAGCTCACATGTTACAATTCCCCCTGGTCTCCCCACCTATAGGGGGAAAGTTTTGCAAGTAGTGAAACAGGGCTGTAGGTGTCAGTCTGTCTTCCTCCCTTTCTCAATCAACCCCTTCCCTCTCAGTTTCTGGCTGTCTCTATCCAATAAATAACTAAAGACAATAGAATTTAAAAAAATTTTAAACATCTTTTTATTCTGGTGTAGTAATATATCTTAAATATTTAGTTAATTAATATCATTTAAATTACGTTGATTATTGTTTTGTGTTCTTTTAGACTTTTGACCTGACTACTTTGGTTTTTAATATTCTTAAGGAAGATATGCCACTTATTTTATGTGAATAAAATCTTGAAGGTTAATTAATTAGTTTTTTATATATATTTTGAGTTCTTTATCTAAATATCACATATAAAAATTAAATATAGTTTAGCATTAGAAATACTTGATAAATACAGAAGACTTTTAAGTTAGTGACTTGCATAGAAATTTGTAATGTGAATGGAAAGTTCAGTTTTTAAAGGCCTTAAATTTCCGTTGAATTTGTTGAATGTGATATGATATTTTAAAAACGGAAAAAAATATAGTGGCTCAGGGGACAGCATAATGCTTGTGCAAAAGATTCTCATGCCTGAGGCTCAAAGGTCCCAGGTTCAGTCCTTGATACAACCTTTACCCATACAGAGCTGAACAGTGCTATGCTAAAAAATAATAAAGAAGAAAAAAATGAAGGAATAAAGATTTGGGGGGAAATATGTTTTAAGGGAACATATTAGGACTTGGGAGATTTTCTATAATCTGATGACTTGAGACTTGAGGCTGTTTTCCTGTCCTGTTGTTACTATACAAAATTCAACATAACTGTTTTTCTGTTTTTTTTTCTTTGTTTGTTATGGAACTAGAACCTCATATATGCACAATTCACTAGCCAGGCCACATTTTCTTTTAATTTTTAAAAAATATTTTAATTTATTACTGGACAGAGATGCATGCACTCTATCTGCATGCTATGTCTCAAACACATGTAGCTTTTTTTAAAAATTCATATTAAAACAGTTATTAATGGACTATACAGTGGGGTATCTCAATATTGAGGCTGACATACCAAGAAAAATATCAGGAAACTGAAGAAGAAAAGTAGAGGAGGTACAAGAGGAAACAGAATGTATATAAATGAAACATAAGCAAACACAATGATAGAGATACAGTACTTTTAGAAAAGCAACAACAAGCAATATATTAATAGGTAAAAGTTGGCATAATACAGTTATATTCTGAGGGACATAGAAGGGTGAATTGAGAGAGTGAGGCTAGTTGGGAAATGCTTCCTCAAGGCAGGGAGAGCTGGACACAGGCTGAAAGAACTGATGTATGTCAACTAGTAGAGAAGACAGAGAGGGATAGCAGGATGGAAGAAATGACTTAACCAGAAGATGAATGGAGAAATCAAGTCATATGTAGGGAATAATTAATAGGTCATTTCATCTCTAGTTGATAGACTGTTGAGTGTGGGGCTAGATAGTATAGTGGTTGTGCAAAGCGACTCTCAAAATTATGCATCGTACCCTGAAATACTATTCTTCCTCAGAAATATTAACAGTTGCTTATGTCATTCAGAAATAGTTGAGGAAAACAGATTTATGAAGCATACAACATTGACTGTCAGATAATTCCGGGAGTGCAAGGAAAATACAGTAGCTCCCTGCTCTTTATTGAGTAAGAATCCTTTCCTGTTGTCAAGGATTTCATTGAACTTATGTCTTAAGTAAGCAGGATATAGTGTGCCCTCTGTTTCAATGTTTTTTTTTTTTATAATGAGGCAGTTACCCCACTCAGCTGTCCAGATGGGACTACCACCCATCACAGTCCTCTCAGAAAGGATAACCAGAGCATAACTACTCGGGAGCAATGCAATTATGTATTTCTTGAGGGGGAGAAAAAGGACAGATAACTGCAAGGAAGCCAGCCAACGTTGTACAAGGGTAGTTGCAAGCAGCAAAAGGGTTAATCAGATTTTCATTTTAGATAGTCACCGTAGTAACAATCAGAGTGCCCAAGCTGTATCTTTTCCATTTGTAGGGTATGTTTAGATTTACAGAGTAGCTGAGCTTATTATATACCTTCCTTGATTTCTAGATAGGGTTTGTGATTAAAAACAGAAGAAGATTCATTTTTATAATATTATAAAGAAGAGGATGTCACTGGTGGTCTGTGGTGCTGAGGAATTGCTGATATTAGAACTCTTATGGTGATAGGATGCTTTGAAAAGTTAAAGTAATGAAAGCCATCATATTTTGTGTAAACTTTTAGTGACAATGAGTTTGCATTCCCCATTTTTAATAATGAATTTCAGTCCAGAAAATTTCGACAAGTGAACTCCAAAGTGCATTAAACTCTTTAGAGACAAACTTCACTATATTTTGTAGGAAGTTTTATGTGATTCTGAAACGGGGAATTGAAATAAAAATGTGCTTGAAAGTATTTGCTTCCAGGATATCTTGAGTGTATCCTAGTGACACTAAAATGTTGAAGTTGTTAATTTACCCACTGGCCAAAGAGCAGAAAAACAAACTCAGCTCTGCACATGCCCTCAAACCTCACCTGGAGAGACAGATTTCCTGAGGGCAGGGAAAAGCATTCAGTCTGTTTGCCTCGACTTGGTCTGTCCGGGGCAGTGGCTGCCAATTAGTGAAAAGTGATAGGTAGTGAGGCCATGATAACACACTGAGCTACCAGAGTTCAGCAGATTCTGAAATTACTCTCTGAAACAAGGTGCACACAATTCTGAGGAGCATAGTTCTTTCCTGTTCCGTGGTAGTGACTTAGTAACCAGTGAGCCTACTCAGAACCTCTCTGAAGTCAATATGTCAGGCTTCAGTAACACCTGCCTTTATACATTATTTACAGAGAGCTTCCAACTTACTTTTGCTTATTATATTAACTTTAAAATGCCCAAAGTTCCACCTTTGTCGTTCTGCCAGTATCAAATATTTAGTCAAGGGAACTTCTGCAGAGATTTAAGACAGTGAGCAAACAAAATCTGGAAGATTTTTAAAGACAGTGTCTTTTCAGAGTTAGAGAAAGTTTGAAAATTAAAAAAAAAAGAATTTCATAATTATAAGGCTGTCAGTGACATACAGTTCTCCATACCACCATATTGGTTAATTTAGTCAGTTCGCCATCCTTCTGAGAATTGTGGCCCAGAATTAATGACAGTGTTTGTTTCATGGTGAAAGAGGAAGAGAATAACCACTTTGGAGTATGGGGTATTTGAGTTTTTTGTTTGTGTGTTTGTTTTCCTTCAGGGTTTTTACTGGGGCTTTGTGGTAACACTATGAATTCACTGTTCCTGGCAACCATTTTTTCCATTTTATTGGATAGGACAGAGAGAAATTGAGAGAGGAAGAGGAGATAAGAGGGAGATAGAAAGACACTTGCAGACCTGCTTCACTACTTATGAAGTGACCCCCCTGCACGTGGGGAGTAGGGACTCAAATCCAGGTCCTTGTGCAGGTCCTTGTACTTAGTACTATGTGCGCTTAACTGGGTGTACCTGAACTGAGGATGAAATATTTATAAGATAGGGGCATGAGTATCCCAAATGAAAAAATTGTTCTCAGTAAGGCTTTGCTACAACTCAGAAATCATTTAGAATTGGAAAAATCACTGGAATCTGGGAGATAGAAACAGACATGGGAGATGTTAGAAGAAGAAACAGCATATTAAAACTGGTCCTGTGTTGACTGGAGAGAAAACACACCTAGTTCAATGCATGCCTTGTTGTGCATAAGATCTGAGTTCGAATTTTGAATGCTACTACCATGTTGGTGATGTTACATTGCCAAAGGATTTTTTGCTGCCCTGTGATATCTCTCTCTCTCTCTCCCTCTCCCCCCTCTCATTTTTTAATTATTTATTATTAGATAGAGACAGAGGGAAAATGAGAGGGTCATAGGAGATAGGGAAAGAGACAGAGAGACACCTGCAGACCTGCTTCACCAGTTGGGAAGCTTTCCCTCTGAAGGTGGGGACCAGGGTCTTGAACCCAGGTCCTTGTACACTGTAATGTCTGCACTTAACTAGGAGAACCACCATCTGTCCCCCTAAAAATATTATTTTAAAAGGCAGTTTAAAAGAAAAATTGATTGTATAAACTTTATTTATTGTATAAAATATTTATTATTGTAAAGAGTCAATGGTTTGTGTCTCTAAAACGGATGAATTTAGTTACGAATATTCAAATATTTTAGCTGAATAAAGTATAACTTTGCAAAAATCTGTTGAGTTGTTTCTGTGAATTTTGGTGCTAAGGAGGTAAGAGGAAATTGAAGATGAAGGGAATTCCAGGTAGATTTAACATCTTTCTTATCTCACTGAAGAAGAATGAACACTCTCTAAAGCACCCTTAGCCTCTAACCCTGTGGGGACTATGTCCCCACAGGACACATCAGCATCCGCGTTTGCCAATGATTTTACTGCTATTAAGTACTCCATCTAAGATTCTGTTTAGAAGAATGAGGAGAACTTGGCGAAGTCCCAGAGTAGTAAAAATAGTACCGTGAGAAAAGATTAGGGTTCCAGAATATCAGATTATCTTGACTGAAAAATGGGAGGCTAGTACATGACATAACTATCTTTCAACTCGAGTTCCGTCTTTACTTTGGAAAGCAGAAAATAATTTATTTTCGTCATAACTGAACACATTCAGGTTAAACCTGATTGAGGATAAAATTATTAAATTGAATAGCTTACCAAAAAAAAGAGATAATTCCTATTTGCTGTTATCTGTAATACATCAAATAATTATTTTACTTATTTTATATTAGTCTGTTATATTTCATCATGTTTTCACAATACTGAAAAGGAAATTATTTCATTAGATTGCATTAGAAGTCCAAGATGTTATTACCATTATTTCTGTCTCAAAGTCTGAATGTTTTAAATATGATCATTTTATCATGTGTTTGGAAATGCTCTATTGCATTTCTTTTCTCTTTTTAAATTTTATTTATTTATTTATTTATTTATTTATTTATTTATTTATTGGCTAGAGACAGCCAGAAATCAAGAGGGAAGGGGAGAAGCAGAGAGATGCCTGCAGCCCTGTTTCACCTCTCGTAAAGCTTTCCTCCTACAGATGGGAACGGGGGCTTGAACCTGGGCCCTTGTGCACTGTAGCATGTGTACTCAACCAGGTGCACCACCACCCCACCTCTTCTGTTTCATTTCTTTAACTTAACTTTTTTATGTGGAATTTTCTAAAAGGGACTTTTAAAAAGCAGTGCTGATTTATCAATTATTTTCCTCACTTTTTGGGGGAAGAAAAAAAGCTTCAGTTGGAGCCACCCCTCTTTAAAATCTTAATAAGTTTTGTTTTCTGTAACATTATACCTATATTTTTTAAAAAGCTGAGACATTCTGATGCCTTCTCTTTGTTTACTGTTTTCAGATCATTATTAATATTCTAATGCATAATTACAATTATGCATTCAAGATGTTACTTGTGCTGGCTTAACTAGGAAATAGTGTGAAGCTGCTAATCTCGAAGCTACAGGCTTTTTTCCATCACTTAGATTCTGATCAGAGCTGTTTGTTGAGTCTTATTGGAAAGCAGAGACTCTGCATGCACCAGTTCCATAGCTGGACCCTTCATTTTTATCGCTAGTTTCACTCCTGTCCTTTTCCCTTCCCCCCCAAAATCTTTGCTTTTAAGACAGGAAAAAAAAACTACAAGATAACTTGGCTTTGTTACATATGTTTAGTCTGTTCCCATAATTAAATGACAAGGATGTCTTAAAATTCTGCAGTTTATTAGTAAATTTTATTATTATTATTTTAATTAATGAAGAAAGTGTTGTTTCTCATCCTTGAGACTTTCCTGTCAACTCACCTTATCACTGATTTTGCTTTAGTGGAGTTGAAACTCCTTTAATGCAAAAGTAGCCTTCATTCTTTCTTCCTTTTCAATGTGATTTTGACCCCAAAAGAAAACTGATCTGTGTATCTGATATGTTGTATCCATATCAAGAGTAATGGTCAAGTGTTTTCCAGAGTGACTATGGAGGGAAGACACTTTTCTGTAATACCATCAACAATGTTAATTTGTCTCTTTGCTAGCAGCAAGGGCAACACTAAAAACTATTTTAGTCTTGACTATTGGAAACTCAGATTTAGATTAGTTAGAAATAGTGTATTATGAGAAATACACTATTATGAGAAATACACACCTGGTTGAGCACAGACATTACAATGTGCCAAGGACCCAGGTTTAAGCCCCCAGTCCCCACCAGCAGGGGGGGAAGCTTTACGAATGGTGAATCAGAGCTGTCTCCCTATCTCTCATTTACCTCTCAACTTCTCTATGTTACCATCCAATAAATAAATAAAGATAAAGTTTTTAATTGCCCAAGTCATTGCCTAGTATTAAAAGAAAAAGAAGAGGGGCCCAGTGGTTTTGCACCCAGTTGAGCACTCACATTACAGCACACAAGGACCCAGGTTCAAGCCCCTGGTCCCCAGCTGCAGGGGAAAAGCTTCACAAGTGGTGAAGCAAGGCTGCAGGTGTCTCTCTGTCTCTCTCCCTCTATTTCCCCCCCTCAATTTCTTTCTGTCTCTAATAAATAAAAAGATTTTAAAAAAAGAAACAGAAGACAAAACAGTAAGAACATTTAGGCATTTTGCTCTGTATCTGTCAAAGTACAGCACAAAATTCATTTGCTTTGTATTTTAGCAATTCCTTTTTTTTTTTTTCTTGTACTATGTACTCTTAACTGGGTGCTCCACAGCCCAGTCCCTGGCAATTTCTTTAATATATAATACTTCAAGATATGGCTGATTTAAAATTATAAATATTAGAGATCATGAATATGTTTTTAATATAAAGAGAAAAAGAGGGACCCAGACAGTAGTACAGCAGGTTAAGTGCAGGTGGCACAAAGCGCAAGGAGCAGCTTAAGGATCCCAGTTCGAGCCCCCGATCCCCACCTGCAGGGGAGTCTCTTCACAGGCGATGAAGGAGGTCTGCAAGTGTCTATCTGTCTCTCCCTCTCTCTGTATTCCCCTCCTCTCTCCATTTCTTTCTGTCCTATCTAACAACAACAACATCAGTAACAACAATAACTACAATAATAAAAAGGCAACAAAAGGGAATAAAGTAAATATTTTAAAAAGAAAGAAAGAAAAATGAGAGGAGAGCATAGCTTTTCAAAGATTGAGTCTGCTTCATGTCTTTCTTTCACATAAAGTCATAGGGCCAGAAAGTTCACAGAATCCATGAGCCCTGATCTTTCCTTTACCAAGGAAGACATAGGCTCAGGGTATTGATGTACTTTGAAGAAGGTATTGCAACCACATTTGAAAAAATTGAAAAAGTTTATTCAGCCCACAGCTCAATTTTGAAAATATATTCAGTTTGAAATGGAAACTACTTAGGAAAAGTTGATATTTGTTGTAATCTTGGGGGATTCTGTTTTCTGCTTGATATAGTTCATTTGCTTGTAATTGCCAAGTGAGAAAACATAAATAAAACTTAAAGAATTAAGACTGTGGTATTGTGAAATATAAAGCTTTGATTCAGCATCAGCTATGATAAACTTTGCATATTCTAAAACGATTGAGTTGTTTTAGTTATTTCCTCTAGCTAAGTAGGAAAATGGCTCAACTAGAATTTCGTTCACACTATTTCCAAAATGCTTTAGAGGGAAATCTTTAGATTTCATGGATAGCAGTAAAAATTATAGGTGGGGGGCTGAGCTGTGGCACATCTGTTTAATGCACACATTTCAGTGCACAAGGACTCAGATTCAGGGTGCAACAGGATTGCTGGTTTCTCTCTGTCTCTCTCCCTTTTTATTTCCCCCTCTCCTCTGAAGTTCTCTATCAAAAAAAAAAGTTTAAGTAGGGGGTTTGGGATACATTAAGCAGGATAAATTAATTTATGACCAATGCATAGAGTTTCTTTAAGATTATTTTCAACTAATAATGAGTTGTCATTAAATTATTTTCATTGTACTCCTAATAGTGAGTCTGTCTTCCCATTGACTTTGCTATTTATTTTATGAATAAATGGGGGAAAATGGTCAAAGTAATAGAATCTCTTGCACATTTATATATCTGATACATTGACAATTATGTTAATGTTTGCATAGGATATATTTAATAAATACAGGACTTTTCAAAAGATGTAATGGCTTCTTAAATTTTCTCCATTTCTTTAAATCAGTATCTATACATAGTGTAAATTTTGAGTGAACACTTACTATTTGTCAGATATCACCAAAATGATTAAAAACATTGACTTTTTTCATTTTAATGACAGACCTAAGAGTTTTCATTATTAAGAAGCTGATACATAGTTATGAAAATTGATGTGGTCCAGGCAGTGGCGCAGTGATAAAGCTTTGGACTCTCAAGCATGAGGTCCTGAGTTCGATTCCCGGCAGCACATGTGCCAGAGTGATAACTGGTTCTTTCTCTCTCCTCCTATCTTCCTCATTAATAAATAAAATCTTTAAAAAAAAAAAAAAAGAAAATTGATGGATAGAAAAGTAGAATTACTTAGCTAAGACTGTACCATAGATGAGTAAAAAAAAAAAAAAAAAAAAGGTTAGATTTAAAATTCAGCAATTTTTCCCAGAAAACATACTCATATAGGAAGCTGTTTGCCTTACCATATGCAGAACCCAGCTTTAAACCCTGGAACCATGTAGGGGTCCCACAAAATCAAGAAAAGCAGCAGTGCCACAGTCTCTCTCTAATTTTTTATTATATTTATTTTTCATTAATGATTTAATAATAATCAACAAGCTTATAGGATAAGAGGGGAACAACTCCTTACAATTTCCACCATCAGAGTTATATATCCCATCCCTTCCATTTGAAGCTTCCCTGTTCTTTATCCCTCTGGAAGTATGAACCAAAGATCTTTATCAGGTACAGAAGGTGGAAGATCTGGCTTCTGTAATTGCTTCTCTGCTGGACATGGACATTGACAGGTTGATTCATACTACCAGCTTGTTTCTATCTTTCTCTAGTGGGCTAGGGCTCTGGGGAGATGGGGTTCCAGGACATAATGGTGAGGTCATCTGCTCAGGTAAGTCAGGTTTGCATCATGATGACATCTGTAACTTGACTGAGAGGCATAGATATATAAAGCAGAACAAATTGTTTAATAACCAGGAATCTAACGGGAAGAATATAGGAGGTGAGATTTGGGGTCTTCATGTTGGAAGATGCTAGGAAGTTTATTTTAGGTATATTCCAAGGGGCCCGTGACTTTACTAATTTTTGCCTGAGCCTGATAGCTAATTTTCAAGTAGACTAAAGATCTTATCTGGGAAGATGGTGTCAGAGTTGGGAATAGGACTAGAAAGCTGGATCACAGCAGAGAGTAGCTCCCAAATATGGGGAAAGTGTATAGATACTATTAACTGTAAACTTAATCAATCTGACCTAGGACCCATGTCTATTTTTATTTAGCATAGAAGCCTATGTAACCTCGGTATCTGAGCTCACATTCCAAAGTCATAGCTAGGCTGAACTCTTTTCAGGATCCCTGTTCCTCGAGTGCTAGATTACGGTGATCCAGCCTCCCTTTGGAGAGTAGGTCAGTTTCTACTATTGTTCCACATTGAGGGCAAGGTCCTGTAGAAGCCCACAAGCAGGTTTATGATGTTGTTCCTGATGGAGATGACCAGTGATGATAGAGAGAGGGATGTATTTAAAGGTCTAATCCCATCATATCTATGTGGGAATCCCAAGATTCCCTGACTCCATATGATGGGGTGGCCTGGTAGTGAACAAAAGGGCCATCATTAAGGTGCGCCATCTCTTGTCCTTATCTAGCTTTTATAGTCCATACTTTATCTGACAGGGTTAGACTTAAGAGTGTTTGAGGGAAGTGAAATAGGAAGTAGGTGAGGAGGGTATCTAGATCTTAGCAAATACTTCAAGTACTTTATGGTGTCTTTTTTAGGTTTTTCTACTTGCTTCCTGCTTTTACTGAGTTACTATAGACTTGCACACTTTTACATTAAGATCTGTGTTTTTCCCTAATTTGTGGATACATGTGACATGTGCCCTATCACATGGGCCATGGTCTATATCTAGGTTCTGTAATTTTGAAATGGAATTAAGGCGTCCTATGAGCTAAGAATGTTCTCACCTGAGTATTGGAGCTGAAGGGTTGACATTTCAAGCCTGGTGTCTCTGGATACAGTCCAAAATGAAACATGTTAAGGTGACACTGCTTGCATGATTTGGTTGAGATCAAATGGTATGGATCAAGAGAAGTATGAAGGAAAATGAGCAAAACCCCAGAAGTTCCAGGACTGGGAGAAATATGGGTTCTATAAAGAATGCTGTCTTAGAGTTTAAGAAGGCAACAGATAATTACTATCATAACCAAGTTATTTGGGAACTTTGTTTACTTTGAAAATCCCATGGTTAGGATTTACTATATTTTTTATTTATTAGGTAGAGACAGCCTTCTTGAGAGGGAAGGGGGGGTAGAGAGGTAGAGAGACAGAGAGACACCTGCAACCCTGCTTTACCACTTGTGAAGCTTTCTCTCTGCAGGTGGGGACCATGGGAGCTCAAACCAGGGTCCTTGCACACTATAAAGTATGCACTCAACCAGGTGTACCACCACCAGGCCCATCTCACTCTTTGAAATGAAAGAATAAAAACTGTAGGAGCTGTAAAAGTATGTCTCATGCCTAAAGGAATGAGGCCTTTAGGCTATATATATATTTTAAAGGCTTACTCTACAGCAGAGCTGGGAATCTTTTTTAAAATTATTATTATTATTATTGCCAAAGGCCATTTAGATATTTATGACTTTTTTTTTTTTTTGCCTCCAGGGTTATTTCTGGGGCTCGGTACCTGCACCACGAATTCACTGCTCCTGGAGGCCATTTTTTTCATTTTGTTGCCCTGGTTGTTTGATTGTTGTTGTAGTTATTATTATCGCTGTTATTGAAGTCGTTGCTGCTGGATAGGACAGAGAGAAATGGAGAGAGGAGGGGAATACAGAGAGGAGGAGAGAAAGATAGACACCGGCAGACCTGGTGGGGAGGCGGGTTTGACTGGGATCCTTAAGCTGGTCCTTGCACTTTGCGCCATGTGCGCTTAACCTGCTGCACTACCGCCTGACCCCCTATTTATAACATTTTTTCTCGAACTATACAAATTATCAGCTTGAATATTAGTATTTAATGTTTCTATTAAAAAATACTAGATTTGTTGAATTTCTATTCCTGCCTTCAATTCCCTTACCAGGGCTGGACCAAATGATACGGCCCTCAGGTTAGAGGTTCCCCACCCCTGATCTAGAGTCTAATTTTAAACACTTTCTAATCTTTCTCTTTGTGAAATCTTAATTGGGTGAACTGTCCCTGCTTTATTTCCCAACTTCCCATCATTCTCATCTCATTGTGGAAAAGCATTGCAAATACAACATAAATAATAATTTATTAACAACTGAACTCTTTAGTTTTGGACCTGTATGATTTTGAAGAAATACTCTGTTCCTTGTCTTCTCTACTTTCATCCTTCCCCCCCCCCTTTTTCTTTTTCTTTTATTTCTTTTAGCTCCATTCTGCCTTTTCCATTTGACCCTGAACATGTTCTGCCTAGCAGGTCAAATTGTTCTGACTATATTTAGGTCTGTTTTACATGTTAACTAATCCCAGACTAAGAATTTGCATTTATTTAGTGGAGAAGCCACATCAGTAAGCCAGAACAACACAGTGTGCCTTTTAAAAGGTTCTTAAACTGGTTTATCTAGATTTTCTGAAAAGAACATTCACCTGCAAGTTATGATAGCCCAGCTTCAATGCTGTGGAATCCAGATTACAACCTCATCCTGAAGCTGTACCATCAAATTTGATGAGCCCCTACTATCTGCTAGTCAGTGGAGAACAAACGAATTCCATTCTACACTGATTCTTACACAATCAGTGCTGAATTACGTGAATTTGAGTTGGACAGATTGTCTCTTATCATAAATTCTCCTTTTATTTTTAAATTTATTATTTGTTATTAGTAGTTTGTTACAAGATTGTAAGATTACAATGTATAATTCCACACCACACCCACCACCAAAGTTCTGTATCCCACCATCCCTAAGATAACCACCATAAGTCTCACAGTTTGCTTGCTTCTGTTTTGTTTGGATTTTTTTTTTTTTTTGGCAAGTTTGTGTAAATCAGATCTATATTCCACCTGTAGGCGAAACCATCTGGTAGTTGACTTTCATCTCTTTACTTATTTTGCTAAGCATAACCAGCTGGAAGTGATTATGCTTAGTGAAATAAGGTTCTGCTTTTAACTGGAAATACTGGTTATTTTTATGCATAATATGCTATAACAATCTATACAAATATAAGAAATACATATATGGGGCCTATGGTGATAAACCCAGTAGAGCTTATATATTCACCATGCATGAGGATTCTGGTTCAAGCCCCCAGTCTCTTATTTTTTTTTAAAGGAAAAAAATCCTTGCAGTCATTAAATAAAGATATTGGGAGACTTGTCTCCTTGCATAGGACTTATATTGCTAATTAGACAACTTTTATTTGTTTTCCTTATGCCTGTTTAATGCCTGATATTGATATTTAGTATCGCAACTAGAATTTCCTAATCCCAAATGGTGCCGATGTTAGGATTCACTACAATGATATAAATTTCACAGCTCAAAAAAAGACCTTGAGGATTATTAATGAGGTGCCATGTAATTAGTTTATATAAAGTGCAGCTGAGAACCATGCATAATATAAAATAGAAACTGCTAATCACAGATTCATGGAAGATATTTAAACTGGTTTTCAGGAACAAGAATTTCTTTTTAATACTGTTCCTAAAATACTGTTACTTTAACCCTATGGAAAGAACTTATATGTTTACTAAAAAGTAAATAGAATGCATTTCATGGTTAAGGTAGGTCTTGGCAATGTGAATTTAGAAAAATTGATATTTTACTTAATTTTGCATCAACGTCAGTATTATCGGATGTCAAGGGCTCTTGGAGACTTTACTCCTGTGTCCATTACTCTCAGTTGATTCTTCCTTTTTTTTTTTAACATAAGATATTGGGAGATAGGGATAGAGAGAGGGGGAAAGAGAGTGAGAGAGACAGACACAGAAAGAGAAAGACAGACACCACATGATGCTCCCTCCCATGTGATACTTGGGGATGGAACCAGGAAGCCTGGCAAAGAAAGTACGGGATTAACCTGTTAAGCTGTCTCCTCATCTATGGTTTACATTTCAGTTTCCTTTTCATCTGTCAAAGTGTTTTTCTTGAATTGATGTGAATACTTATGTAATTTTTTAAAAAAAGAATCTAGCAAGTATAATTTTAGCATATAGCTGTTGTTTAATGATATAATTCTCTCATACTGCAAGATAAAGTGAAATTCTATGGGGTCAGGTGGTGGCACACCTAGTTAAGCACTCACATTACAGTGCACAAGGACCAGAGAGAAAACTTCATGAGTGGTGAAGCAGAGCTGCAGGTATCTCTATCTCCCCTCCCTTCTCAATTTCTGTCTCTATCTAATAAATCAAATAAATGCTTTTTAATGTGAAATATTATATAGTGTGTTACTTTTCCACAGAGATTAAATTCTTGTTTAAATGGGAAATTTGCGTGTATATGGAAACATTTCCTTGTAAGTTTTGGCAAGTAAGCCAAACATTTGCATAACAAATACCAAGTACAGCTTTAAACTAACTATCTCTATACTACCTCATTTTATCTTCAGAATGGCATTGTAAAATAAAATATTTTTCTTATACTTAGAAATAAGAAAGTGAAATACAATGCTTAGATAACTTGCTAAATGCTATATAGCTAATAAGTCATGGATATTTTTTTCTGATTTAATCAGTTCGCTACCAATGTACAAATTTTCTTGTCATCTTTTGACCCTGCCTTTGTCCTATTGAATGAGATAAAAAAAAAAAGAAGAATATGCAGAGAAGTATATACATTATATAATTTGGATATCTACCCAAAACATTTTAATTGTTAAAGATTTTTTTCAGCATATTCCAGGATAGGTTTTAGCTTAATATTTTATTTATTTATTTTAATGAGATATAGATACAGAGAGAGAGTGAGTGTGTGTGTGTGTGTGTGTGTGTGTGTGTGTACATAGCACTGCACAGCTCTGGCTAATGGTGGAGGTAAGGAATGAACCTGGGAACTGAGAGCCTCAGACATGAAAGTCTTTCTTCATAACCATTATACTATCTCTACAGCCAAAAGAAGAATAATTAAATAGGGCAAGCAAAATACTCACCTAGGAGTGTGTTTGCTTTGTTATGCACAGTCATTCAAGTGTAACCTGGCACCTCACAGCTTTGCCACAGCCCTGGGGAAAGCTTCCCTATTGTGGTTTCTCTCTTTAGTTGGCTCTCTTTGTCCTCTTTCTGGAGAAAAAAAAAAAGTTAATGCGGAGCAGTTTCTTCTTCTAGCGTTTGCCCTTCTTCCTTAACCAGTCAACAGCGTCAGGTTGAGCCTGATGTAAAGTTTCGAGACCTCCTTTGAATCTGGAGAGGTGGCAGTCGTTGACTATGTGGGTCATAGTCTGTCTGTAGCCGCAGGGGCAGTTCGGGTCGTCTCTGGCTCCCCAGCGATGGAACATAGCGGCGCACCGGCCATGGCCTGTTCGATAGCAATTGAGGAGGGCCCAATCATAACGTGCTAGGTCAAAGCCGGGTTGACGCTTGCAGGGGTCTGTGATGAGGTGTTTGTTCTTTACCTCAGCTGACTTCCAACTCTGTTTCCAAGAGTCTGGAACAGAGAAGTTCAGTGTAGACTTAGGGGCCAAGATTGGATGACGAGACGGCAAGCATTGGACAGGGTGGGCGAAGATATCCGTGTATATTGGCAGGTCTGGTTGAGCGTAGACGTGGGAAATGAACTTAGATGATGCCACATCCCGACGAATATCTGGCGGGGCGATGTTGCTAAGAAATGGCAGCCATGGAACCGGGGTGGAACGGATGGTTCCAGAAATTATCCTCATGGAGGAGGAATATAATTTGGAATCGACCAAGTGGACATGGGGGCTACGGAACCATACTGGGGAACAGTATTCTGCAGTGGAATAGCATAATGCCAGAGATGATGATCGTAGTGTGGAAGTGCTCGCGCCCCATGAGGAGCTGGCCAGTCTTGCAATGATGTGATTCCTCGCGCCCACCTTTGCTGCAGTTTTTATGAGATGTTCGTGAAATGACAGAGTGCAATCGAGAGTAACGCCAAGATAGACTGGCTGGGCTTCATGCCGGATTCTTATATCGTCAAGCTGCACATTAAGCTCACGCGAGGCCGAGGCATGGTGTAGATGGAAAACAGATGATACCGTTTTTGCAGTGCTAGGGATTAGTCGCCATTTTTTACAGTAATCAGATATCAGAGACATGTCTTTAGTGAGTGTTTCCTCGAGGATATCGAACTTTGATGCCTGAGTTGCACGGCAGATGGCATCGGCGTAGATGAACTTCCTTGAAGAAGTTTCTGGGAGGTCATTGATGTAAATATTAAATAGCGTAGGAGCCAGAACAGAGCCCTGGGGGAGGCCACTTGAGACAAGTCTCCATCTGCTAGACTTGTTACCCAGATGCACCCGGAACCTTCTGTTTTGGAGAAGTGCAGAGCAGTGAAACCCAGAAACACCAGCATCGCCATGTAATAAGTAAATGGTTATCAAACAAAGTGAAGCTTGACAAGAGTAGAAGCTCTGGACATAACACAACATTTGTATGTAGATGACTTTATGATGAGACTGTAGACAGGATTATTGAAAATAAGCTTTATTTATCAAGACCTTCATTCCATACTGAAGTCAATCTCTGGTGTTTTTGATTTTAAAATTTAAATATAGATCAAGAGATATAGCATAATGGTTATGCAAAAAGACTTTTCATGCCTGAGGCTCCAAAGTCCCCAGGTATAATCAAAGCCTCCCTACTCTAAATTCTCTGTCCTTGGCAGATCAAACCCATCCCAGGTGAGCTAGCTTGGAGGCAATTATTATTATTATTATTAGTAGTAGTAGTAGTAGTAGTAGTAAATTATGAGCACTAGGAGTTTAACTCATCTTGCATCTCTGTATTCTCAGTTTTTATTTATTAATCTAATAAATGACTGTTGAGAGAGTCACAAAGATATATGTAATTGACATCTCAGGATAAACTTATTTTTTAAAGAGTGACCTAAGGGGGCCAGATGGTGGTGCAGTGGGTTAAGCGCACATGGCACCAAGAGGAAGGACCAAGCACAAGTGTAAGGAAGCCAGTTTGAGCCCCTGGCTCCTTGCCTGCAAGTGGTGTTGCTTCACAGGCAGTGAGGCAGGTCTACAGGTGTCTTTCTCCCCACCTCTTTGTCTTCCCCTCCTCTCTTGACTTCTCTCTGTCATATCCAACAACAGCAGTGGCAATATTGACAATTACAACAAGGGCAACAAAATGGGAAAAATGGTCTCCAACAGCAGTGGATTCATAATGCAGGCACTGAGCCCCAGCAATAACCCTAGAGGCAAAAAAAAAAAAGTGACTTAAAGAAATATTTCAAACATAGATAACAATGTTAATCATTTATTACTAATCGCAACATTTCATGGGGACCTATGCTATTTATGCAGCAAAAACAAACATTTAGATGACATAAGCCAAACCAATTGTTGAAGCTTTAATATTCACATACACCAAGTTCAGGTTTTTTTTTGTTGTTGTTGTTTTTAACTCACCACAACAAAACATTGTTGGGGATTGAATTTAGGACTTTTGGTCCCTCAGGCCAGAAAGTCTTTTTGCATAACCACTCTACTGTCTCCCCAGCTTAATGCAGAATTTAACCCACAGGTATTTGCTTCCTTTCATTAACTGTTAGCAGATGTCTCAGGTGTTGTGGATGAAATGTAAAGGAGAAAAGAGGGAGACTAGCTCAGCTAGTTTGGCCAGCTCCTGGTATGCCTTCCAGTGCCCTTCCTAAGAGAAGCCTCCCTGCATGTTCATGTGTGGGGGAAGTCACTGCCCCTTAAACTGCCCCTAACATCAATATGTTGTGTTAGTATTATTTAAGTATATTTTCTAATATGTACCATTAATGATGTTTTTATGTGTATTTCTGTTTTGTCTGTTTGTTTTGAGAAATAGTACAGGTCTTGTGTTCATCAAGGTTTATCTCACACAGTTCTGACCTTATAGTATACTGTGAATTGACCGAATGACAGTATACTGAGCAAAAGTCCATTTAGGATAGAGTGTGTAAGAGATACACATCCCTGGTGGGTGTCCTCTCTCATTTTCCTCAAGTGCAAGTAACCTCCTAGTTGAATTGATGTTCAAACCCCTACTCAGCTAGAAGCTTGGCTACTCTGTAAAATGCAGAACATTTTTGGAAACCATCCACCATTGTCAGTGTTACTTTAGTAACATAAGCTTTTGTCACACAGTGTCTTACAGATTAAATAATCTTTGTTTGACCTTCACAATTTTGCTGACTGGTTTGCCAAGGTTTGGAGGTTTTCGACCCAACTTTCAATGATTTATTTCTTTTTTTAAAATATTTTTTATATTTATTTATTTCCTTTTGTTGCCTTTTTGTTGTAGTTATTATTGTTGTTACTGATGTCGTCCTTGTTGGATAGGACAGAGAGAAATGGAGAGAGGAGGGAAAGATAGAGAAGGAGAGAGAAAGATAGACACCTGCAGACCTGCTTCACGCCTGTGAAGTGACTCCCCTGCAGGTGAGGAGCCAGGGGCTTGAACTGGGATCCTTACACCTGTTCTTGCGCTTTGTGCCACCTGCGCTTAACCCTCTGCGCTACCACCCAACTCCTTCAATGATTTATTTCTTAAAAATCTGCCTCCTGGAAACAAACTGTGTACCAAGTACTATATGTTACAACACTTAATATATACTTTAACAGTTTCCCTTTTGGTTTTCCACATTCCTGGTCTTTAAGGAGTTTTTGTTGTTGTTTGTTTTTATTGCCCCAGGGCTACCAGTGGGGGTCATTGAATCTATGAATCTATCACTTTTGGTAGCTATTTTTCTTTCTTTTTTCTTTTGTTTTAAATATTTGATAGGACAGATAGAAACTGAGAGTAGAGAGAGACAAAAAGGGAAAGAGAAAAAGACACCAGCAGAACTGCTTTACTGCCCCCTAAAGGGTTCTCCCTTCAGGTGGGGATCAAGGGCTTGGCCACTGGTTCTCACACATGGTAATGTGTGCACTTAAATAGGTGACCCCACCCCCAATCTTTGAGTTTTTCTGTAGACTTCCTTTCATTAATAATTTCAAATGTTATGGTATCATAGGTATTTTAAATTCATAGTATAGGTGTAGGTGAGTTCTTAATAAGTTACAAGGGACATAAGGTTGTAAATCATGACAACTTATAATTGAAATGGAAAACTTTATATTTGGTTTTAAATCACTATGGGTATCAAAATGATTTTATTTTGGATATATATATATCCAAAGTAAAATATATATACTATATATATATATACCATATACATATATATATACCATATACATATATATACCACATATATATATATATATATATATATTTTTGTTGTTTTGACTGAGGTTAAGATGTCTAAAATAATGTTAGACAGTCTAAGGATAGCCAAAAAATTAATTACATATTATAGTAGACTAGTTCATGAGCGAAAGGTATAGCTTGGTATCTGAGAAAGATTTCTAGGAGAGAGTTTCTTCTCTCTTTCACAGAATGCTCTCAGAAAGAGACTACTGAATAGAATTTACCACTGTTTACTTATGTAAATAGGTTATTGATTGCCTTATTAAGCACACACATGACAATGTCCAAGTACTCAGGTTCAAGCCTCTGGTCCCCACTTGCAGGAGGATAGCTTCATGAGTGGTGAAGCAGGGCAGGTATCTGTCTCTCTCCCTCTATCTCACCCTCTCCTCTCAATTTCCCTCTTTTTCTATCCAATAATAATGAATAAAAATATTTTTAAAACATTTATTAAAGGCATCTTACATTCTTCATACTAATATTTTTACTTTGACCATACTACTTTCTCTGACTACACCCATCTCTTTAGTTTTAGAGTACTCAAATAAAGTAAATTTGAGTACATAGGTTCATTTTCTTGATTAGTTTTAAGCCATGTGCATTAAATTTTCCACATGTCTTCTCTCTTCACTCAGGATCTGAGTTTAGGCTTGACAAAAGTTGGAGATAGGAAATCTTTCAGTGGTACAATTGCAGGTTGTAAGGACATATGAGATCCTCTTGCGGAAGATGAAGCTGAGACCATAAGAGGTTAAGTGATTGGCCCCAAATCACAGAGCAGAGACCAGAGCTTTATAGATCTCTGAACCCTGAGTCAGAGGTTTATGTGACACCCTTGTGTAAGGAAGGCTACTCAGAGTAATTTACTTTTTTTTTTCCTTCCAGGGTTTCAGTACTGACATTCTTTTGCACATTGCACTAGGTACAAGCCCAGAAATTCTGCCAGGAGCATAACAACACTCCTTAAACACTCTGTGACTTTCCGAGCTGTATAAAATAAAAGGTTGAAGTTAATGGTTGCCAGCTTTGAGGGAGTAGTTCCTCTTTGGAGCCAAATGTATGTGAAGAACAGATGAGACTGTGGGAGTCAAGTTGGCAAAAGGAAAAGAGACATGAGTCTATTCTTTTTTTGAAAATGGAAGTATAATGAATATCTAGATAACTTTAGTGTTTATTAGTCTTCTTGAGACTTCTTATTTGAAAAATGAAATATCTCTAATGTGGTATTGAATAGTAACTTTGTTATTTTCCTTTAAATACCACGAAACAATGTTTTTTTTTTTTTAATTTGGAAGTAGAGATTATTTTCAATGACCTGTATATACAGAGCTATTTGTGGCCTCTTTATTAAAAGGCCAACATTTCTTATGCTGGGATTTCTTTATTTAATCAGTGAGTCATTTTACAATGATATGTTTCAACAATTTTGAGAGCTCAAAGAAAATATACCTTGGAAATAATGATTATTTTAAATTTTTGGTTGTTAGAGGTAAAACTGTCTTTGACATAAGGAGTAGGGATTTAGTAGCCAAGAATGTTGTCATTTTATTTCACACTCATTTTGTTTTTGAGAAGTCTCTTACCATGTTTGAGATCCCACATACCACAAACTTGAAGACATTTTGTTAGCACCAGTTCTCTGGAATTTTACTCTCATGATGCTGTCCTTAAGAGGTACCTTATAGAATAGCTTTCAAGAGGGAGTCGGGCAGTAGCGCAGCGGGTTAAGCGCAGGTGGCTCAAAGCACAAGGACCGGAAGAAGGATGGAAGGATCCCGGTTTGAGCCCCTGGCTCCCCACCTGCAGGGGAGTCTCTTCACAGGCGGTGAATCAGGTCTGCAGGTGTCTGTCTTTCACTCCCCCTCTCTGTCTTCCCCTCCTCTCTCCATTTCTCTCTGTCCTATCCAACAACGATGACATCAATAATAACTACAACAATAAAACAACAAGGACAACAAAAGGGAATAAATAAATAAATAAAATTAAAAAAAAAAAGAATAGCTTTCAAGAAAATCAGAATTCTAGTGAAATTTTCCTGATACTTCCGTTCATGAACTTTGTGTCTGATGGTGTAGAGTAGTGGTTCTTGTTACATCATATTCCTGATATCCTTTTTACTTTTTACAAGGGCTAATTTAAAGTATTCCAAATTGGTTTGAACTTGAATTGAAAAACATGACCATCACAGCAAATTATTAAAACAATGAACTGATTTTTACTGTTTTTCATTATAACTGTAACTAAACTCTTGGCATAAAATTGGGAAATTCAAGTCTGGGTGATAGTACACTTAGTAAAGCACACACACTGTGCAGTGATCTGAGTTCAAATCCCCAGTTACTGTCTCCAAAGGGAAAGCTTCAGGAGCAATGGAGCAGTGTTACAGGTGTCTCTCTTCTCTGTCTTCCTACCCAAGGCCCCAATAAAAAATTTTTTTAAAGAAATGGCCACTGGGTGCAGTGAACTTTCCAGGCACTGAGTCCCAGTGATAACCCCTGTGGAAAAACAAAACAAATGGGAAAGTTTTTTTTTTTAAATCACTGTTTAAAATTTATTTGCACAATACATGTACACATACTATATTTCAATTTTACTTTAAACCTTACATATTAAATTTGATAAGACAGAGAAATTGAGAGGAAACAGGAATGCAAAGGGAGAGAGACAGACACCTGGATCACTGCTTCACCGCTCATGAAGCTTTCCCCCTGCAGTTGGGGACCCATGGGCTTGAATGTGAGTCATTATGCATGATAACACATATAGTTAACTGAGCACCCTCCAAGCCCCCCCCCAACACACACCCCTTATTATTTAACATAATAATTGAGAAGAAGGTTGAAAATCTCTCTCAGGATATAGCCCAGTAGTTCAATAGCCATTGTATTCTATTTTTATTTATTTATTTTAAACCATTTTATTACCTTCATTTCTTTATTGGATAGAGACAGAAATCAAGAGGGACGGGGGATAGAGAGGAAGAAAGACAGAGAAACACCTCCAGCCCTGCTTTTACCACTTGCAAAGCTTTCTCCCTGCAGGTGGGGAGAACTCCGGTCCTTGCACATTGAAACATGTGTGCTCAACCAGGTGCGCCACTGCCTGGCCCCTCTATTTTTAATTTTTAAGATGTACTTACTTAAAGTCAGACAAAGAGCCAGATACTGAACCTTCTAAACCACCTACATGACCATCATTTCATTCTGTTTTTAGTGAAAAACAGAATAGACTTAATCATATGTCAGTGCCTAGCATTAATTTGTCATGGTGAATATTTGGATGTTATCTCTGAGAACTTGGTCTTCTGTCATCCTACAAATAATATTCACCCTTTAGTAGGACCACATGGAGTTGAGTGATTCTGTTGTTTAAAATGATACGCTGTTTTCTAATAAATTAAAAATTAAGACATGCTTCAACAGAGAAGCATCAAATTGTGGACTGGGTGGTGGTACACCTGGTTGTGCACATATATTACAACACACAGGACCCAGGTTCAAGCCCAGGTTCACACCTGCAGGGGGAAAGATTTGTGAGTGGTGAAGCAGTATTGCAGGTGTCTTTCTGTCTCTATCACCCCCTTCCCTCTCGATTTCTGGCTGTCTCTATTCTATAAATAAATAAAGATTTAAAAAGGAGAAGCATCAAACTAAAACTTTTTTACATTGTATGATACGAATTTTTCCTGAATATATATTAAGAATCAATTTTGTGAGGTGGAAGTCTTCCCATTAGTAATTCCAGTCAGACCAGAAATATTGAAACTATAAACCATACCTTAAATTATTGAAATTATTTGACATTTCTTCCCATTCTACGTAAACTAGAAATTTAATCTGGTTGTCTCTAGTGCTTTACTGTCACAGGTTGAGTTTTCAAATAGAGGCATGGAGGTAGAAAGGCAGAGATGGGGGCTGGGGGTGGGGGAAAACCACAGCACAGAAATGTCCTTCAAAGCAACAGTGAACAGGCTCAAACATGGCTTGTGCAGATGGCAAAACAGTGCACTATCCAAGTGAAGGACATTTAAAAAATTCAAGCTAATTGTCACTAGAAACTTTGCACAGTTACCTGTATAGTGAGTGTTTCTCTGTTTTTTTTTTTTTAATTTCTTTATTGGAGAATTAATGTTTTACATTCAACAGTAAATACAATAGTTTGTACATGCAGAGCATTACTTAGTTTTCCATATAACAACACAACCCCCACTAGGTTCTCTGTCATCATTTTTGGACCTCTATTCTCTCCCCCACTCACCCCACCCAAATCAGATCAGAGAGAATCTTTTACTTTGGTGCAATACGCCAAATCTACTTTGGTTCTGGTTCTACTTGTGTTTTCTCTTCTGATCTTGTTTTTCAACTTCTGCCTGAGAGTGAGAAGATCCCGTATTCATCCTTCTGTTTCTGACTTATTTCACTTAACATGATTTTTTTCAAGTTCCATACAAGATCGGTTGAAAACGGTGAAGTCACCATTTTTAATAGCTGAGTAGAATTCCATTGTGTATATAGACCACAACTTGCTCAGCCACTCATCTGTTGTTGGATACCTGAGTTGCTTCCAGGTTTTGGCTATTACAAATTGTGCTGCTATGAACATAGTTATATACAGAGATCTTTTTGGATGGGTGTGTTGGGTTCCTTAGGATATAACCCCAGGAGAGGAATTGCAGGATCATAGGGTAGGTTCATTTCTAGCCTTCTGAGAGTTCTCCAGACTTTTCTCCACAGAGGTTGGACCAATTTACATTCCCACAACCTTTGACCCCACAACCTCTCCAGCATTTGCTGCTGTTACCTTTTTTGATGTATGGCATTCTCACAGGAATGAAGTGGTATCTCATTGTTGCATTTCTCGGACAATCAAAGAGTTGGAGCATTTTTTCATGTGTTTCTTGGCCTTCTGGATCTCCTCTGTGGTGAATATCCTGTCCATGACCTCTCCCCATTTTTGGATGGGGTTATTTGTTTTCTTGTGATTGAGTTTGGCAAGCTCTTTATATATTTTGGTTATTAGCCTCTTGTCTGATGTATGTATGTATGTAAAGATCTTCTCCCATTCTGTGAGGTGTCTCTTTGGGTAGTGGTTTCTTTTGCTGTTCAGAAGCTTTTTAATTTGATGTAGTCCCATAGGTTTATACTTGCCTTAGTCTTCTTTATAATCGTATTTGTTTCATTGAAGATGTCTTTAAAATTTATGTGGAAAAGAGTCCTGCCAATATTTTCCTCAAATATCTGATCGTTTCTGGTCTAACATCTAAGTCCTTGATCCACTTGGAATTTACTTTTGTATTTGGTGAAATACAGTGGTTCAGTTTCATTCTCCGGCATGTTTCAACCCATTTGTTCCAACACCATTTGTTGAAGAGACTCTGCTTTCCTCATTTAATAGTCTGGGCACCTTTGTATAAGATTAGATGTCCATAGGTGTGGGGGCTTACTTCTGGGTTCACAATTCTATTTCGTTGGTCAGTGTGTCTATTCATGTTCCAGTACCAAGCAGTTTTGATGACAATGGTCCTATAATACAATTTGAGATCTGGGAGTGTGATGCCTCCAGTTCTGTTCTTTCTTCTCAAGATTGTTTTGTCAATTTTGGGTTTTTTCTTGTTCCAGATGACATTTGTAGCATTTGTTCTATTTTCCCAAATAATGTGGTTGGGATCTTGATGGGGATAGCATTAAATTGGTATATGGCTCTGGGTAGTATATTAATTTTGATGATGTTAATTCTTCCAACCTATGAACATGGAGTATCTTTCCACTTCTTTGTGTCTTTTTTAATTTCTTTGAGTAGTAACTCATAATTTTCAGTACACAGATCTTTCACCTCTTTGGTTAGGTTTATTCCTAGATATCTTATTGTTTTTGTTGCTATAGTAAAAGTAATTGATTTCTGGATTTCATCTTCTTCTAACTTAGTGTTTGCATAGAGGAATGCCACTGTCTTTTGTATGTTAATTTTGTAGCCTGACAACATAAGGTGTATTGCCTGATGATTTCCAAAAGCTTCTTTCTGGGTTCCTTAGGTTTTTCTATGTATAACATTGTTCTTTTATCTTTATTTATTTATTTGATAGACTCAGTCAGAAATTGAGAGGGAGGGGGATGGTAAAGAGGGAGAGAGACACCTGCAGCCCAGCTTCATCACTTGTGAAAGTGTTTTTCTAATTGAATTGAATTCAGATGTGGAGAACTGTCTGATTTCATTAACTGAGACTTTTTATTATGTTTCCCTCTAGAGTGGGGGCAGATAGCATAATGATTATGCGAATATCTTCTGAAACTCCAATGTTCCAGGTTCAGTCTCAGGTACCACTACAAACCAGAGCAGAGCAGTGCTCTGGTTAAAAAAAAAAAAAAAAATCCCTTTAGTAGTACAAAGAAAAATCACACACAGCCTGTTTTTTCCATTAGAAAATAAATCAGACTGGAAGATATTGGTGATGACACATTGTTGCTAAGGGCCAAAAGTGTGCATATGTTTTGAAGATTGTAACTATATAAATTTGATACTAAAGTAATTTGAAATTGTCTATATCTACTCTTGCATTTGCTTTTAATATGTCAAAAAAGAAAAACAGCTATGAATTGTTAAAACAACTAGAAAATTTCCAAACACTCCTCAGTTCTTTTCAACTCTTACTCAATTATAGAAACAACACAAGAGCCTTTTTATCACCATCAAGCAGAAAATAATGGAACTAGTTTTAATAAAGGTTTATTATAATTCTGATGTCCATGGAGGACACTTTTCCCATCAAATGACACTTCTACTTTTACTAAAAGTCTGTAATGTCAAACTTTTATCATGGGTCATATTTCCTCAAGACTTCTAAACTTGTCTTAATACCTCATTTTGGAAGCCTGTACCATTTATTTCCAGCCAAATTTGGGATTCCTAAGGCAGCATTATGTCACCAGTTTCTTGGGTTAGAATTATCCTCTGTTCTGTACCTTGCACTGTCTTCTTTTTATCTCCATTAACCTTTTGACTTGAGTATAAACATTTATTGAAGGCTTCCTCCTTTGTCGGTCCAGCAACTCCAAAGGTTAGTGAGAAGTGGGTGCTAGTTTGACCTCTTTTATCCACATTAGATGATTCTAATTATTCCTAAGAAATGACACTTCTGACCCATTTTTGTCCTTGTCAAGTTTGTCTACTAGTAGACTCTCTAAGCATTAAACTCTGGGTTCTTAACAGTGTCCAGGAATGCAGAGTTTTCCTCATCAAACAATATTGAGTCTCAGAAGTACACAGTATTTCTCTTGCTTTCTAAAATATCCCACATTAACTGGATGCAGGGCTCCTGTTTTATACAATGAATTGAAGTCTTGCAGAAAGATACTGCTCAGATAGAGATAAAGGTGTAAACTTTAACCTGCAAAAAAACCCTCATGGTTTATTTCAGGACCCTTTCCCTCTACACACACATACATACAGAGAGTAGAAAACCTTTGTATAGTGAGAATAAGCTGCGTTTTGCTGAGGTTGCAAGCAATCATCACATGGCAACAGCATTTTGCATTAATTATTTCTTTCTCATGTTATCTGACCTTTATATAAGGGTTTTTCTCCTTACTTGTTTCCATGATTACTTCAGGAGAAGTGAGCCCATTGACTTTCTTAATTTTTTTCTATTATCTTTATTTATTTATTAGATAGAGATAGCCATAAATTGAGAGGGAAGGGTTATAGAGAAGGAGAGAGACTGAGACACCTGTAGCCTTGCTTCACCACTTGCAAAGCTTTCCCCCTACAGGTGAGGACTAGGGGCTTGAACCCAAGTCCTTATGTATTGGAACATGTGTGCTTAACCAGATGCACCACTACCCAGCCTCTCAAGTATTTCCCCTTCATGATTTGTGATCAATAAGTTATGAATTTCTGGAAACTTAGTGTTAGAGGTAATTGATCAAATGTACTAATGACTAACACCGCCTTTAAATTGGATAATCAGAGCTTTTTTTTTGTCTGGACTTCTAAACTAATTATTGCAGATATTGCCAGTGCTTGAGTACTAGAGGAGATAAAAGAAAAGTTTTTCACATCTTCTTAAACTAAGTATTCACATTCAGAAGTTTAGTGTGCATTTGAAATGTACTAAACCTTTTAAACAACAACCTTCAAGACCTACATTACTATTACCATTTACAAATATGTTTTATTTCTTTTAATGAGAGATACAGAGAAAGACATGCACTTACATGCACACACACCACACACACACACACACACAGGGAGAGAGGACAGAGACAGAGACAGACACCAGAGCACTGCTCAGCTCTGGCTTATGATGGCTCTGGGGACTGAACCTGGGACTTCAGAGGCTCAGGCATGAAAGTCTTTTTGCATAACCATTATGCTGTCTCCCCAGCCCTCTATTCCCATTTTTCAGACATGTGTTCCCAAGAGCATTCAAGTTTAGTGATTTTCTCATCACAGAGCATGTATGAAAATTCAAACTTAACTCAGTAATGTCCTTTCTGCAACACTTCCACAGTAAGTTCAAAGGTGAATAATAGATATCAACTGAAATTACTACAGTTATCAATGCATTTTTCCTGCTCTAAAACAAGCACATTAAACAGAGACACTGACTGAAGAATGGTGTTATAGATTTGGTGTTGTTGCAGCCAAAAAAAATTGTTTTGCTCTTGGGCAATTTGATAAGAAAGTAACTTTTGGGGGCCAGGTGGTGCCACGCCTGGTTAAGCATACACACACACACACACACACACACACACACACACACACACAAACACAAACTGCAGTGCACAAGGACCCCAGTTCAATCCCCTGGTCCCTACCTGCAGGGGAAAACTTCATGAGTGATGAAGCAGGACTGCAAGTGTCTATCTCTTTCCATCTATATCTCCTCCTCCTCTCTCACTTTCTTTCCATTTCTGCCCAATAATAAAGAAATAGAATTTAACTATATATTTTTAAAAACCTGTAAATTTGAACACTTTTTGTGTTAGTTTTCTCTTGCTGCCAAACCAAATTTCTACAAATTTAGTGTCTTGTGACAACACACCTTTATATTTTAGCTCTGAGAAGCAGAAGATCATCATGTATCTCTCCACACTAAGATCAAAGTGACAGCAGTCTGCAGTCCTTTTTGAAGATTCTAGGGAAGTATTGATGTCTTGCTCACTTGGGTTGTTGACAGATTCACATTCTGGAAATCACAGAATTAAAATCCATATTTACTACTTTTTAACTTTGATTATCTTTACTTATTTATTTATTGCATTGAGACTGTGAGACATTGAGAGGAAAGGGGAAGACAGAAAGGGAGAGCACTGCTTCACCATTTGTGAAGCTTTCCCCCTGCAGGTGGGGACCAGGCGCTCAACCAGGTGTGCCACCACCTGATTCCAAATCTGTACTTCTCACTTCCTATAACTAAAGGTTATTCCCAATGTCAAGGCACTAGTACAACCCTGAATTCATGGCCTCAGGATGTTACCTTCAAGGGGGCAAAGGTAAGGGAAAGATGGAGTGGTTTTTTGGGGGGTTTGTTTGTTTGTTTGTTTTTTAGCCAGAGCACTGCTCATCTCTGGTTTATGATGGTGCAGGGGATTTAACTTGAGACTTTGGAACCTCAGGTATGAGAGTTTCTTTGCATAACTATTATGCTATCTCTCCCCCCCATGCCTTTTTTGTGAGAGAGACCACAGTACCAAAGTTTCCTTCAGTGTGGTCAGGGCAGACTCAAACCTCTAACTCTCACATGGCAAAGCAGCACGCTATCTGAGTGAATTATTTTGCTAAGCCAAGTGGAATCTTTTTCATTCCAAGCCTCTCTGAACTACAGTTTTTCATTTTTCCAATACTTTTAGCACTGATGCATTAAATAATCTAGGAAGAATCATCTTTATGGTCACCAACTTTACCATATCATTAAAATTCTTTTATTAGTTTATTTTGCAAGAAGGATAAATGTTAGACTCTAGAGGATTAGGGTCTTTATATGTTTCAGAGATCATCATTTTTCCATCAATTTTTTTTTTTGCCTCCAGGGTTAACTCTGGGGCTTGGTGCCTGCACTATGAATTCAATGCTCCTGGAAAGACCATTTTTCCCCATTTTTGTTATTCTTGTTGTTGTTGTTATTGTTATTGTTGTTGGATAGGACAGAGGGAAATCGAGAGAGGAGGGGAAGACAGGGGGAGAGAAAGACAGACAACTGCAGACCTGGAATCCTTGTGCCAGCCCTTGCACCTTGCACGGTGTATGCTTAGCCTGCTGTGCTACGGCTTAACCCCCACACCTTTTTTTTTTTTTTTTCAATCCCTGGATGTTCTGTCAGCTGTATTCTCTGTAGGATGCTGGATAAATAATGTGTTCTTATTTCTTCATTTGAGAAATTAGAAATATCATTGAACTTCAGATTTGCTTCTAGCTCTTAACACTCAGGGTTTGTATGAATCCTTATGATATAGTGGAAATGAGACAATGAACCTAGTGATCAATGTGGATAACACTGTTAGTTTCTACTGATGAATTGTACTGGTGTGTAGATTTTATACAGTCTAAGCTCACATTTTTCTCACACTAGTCTTCTTTGAAGCCAGTCAATCTCTACAGTAGTTGACTTCTTCAGAAAGTAATTGACTTAGCACCTCAAAACTGTAATAACAGATCCTTTTGGGGAAAACATATTTTTTGCATCACACACTAAGCACATTTTCAGAACTTTGTGTATATGTATCTTTTTTTCTCATTGATATGGGGCCAAATAAATTGTTTTCCGTTCAACTCAGTTTCTTACTAAATTAGATTCTACCTGTATCTACACATAATATTTAACAAAGTTAAAACCTGTGCTGCTTAACTAACTATAAGGAAACAATATTGGGTCCCGGTGACAGCACACCTGGTTGAGTGCACATGCTTAAGGACCCAGGCTCAAGTCCCCAGTTCCCACATGCAGGGGGAAAGCTTTACAAGTGGTCAAGCAGGGCTGCAGGTGCCTCTCATTCTTTCTCCCTCTCCCTCTCTGTCATCCCCTACTCTCTCAATTTCTGGCTATCTCTATCCAGTGAATGAAGATAATCATTAAAAAATTAAAGGAAATGATACTAATTAGTTTTTACTCACAGCACACAGTCAACTTCTCTAAATCTTAATTTGTGTACAGAAATGGGGGAAATGCAAAAGCCTACCTTCTGGTGTTATATGCAGCTAAAAAGGAGTTCAGATGAAGTTAATAATGCTCAATATTTAGTAGATTTTCAAAGGATGTAAACTACTAATATTCCATTGTGGTGGGTTAGAAGATGACTCATTTCACTTTGCCCAGAACTGTTTCATGTTAGATCTCTAGATCCAGCATCCTAGGGAACTCTGTGATGTTAAAGAAATATGGATTATTGACTACCCCAAGAGTAGAAGAACTTGGAGACAGAGCTAAGTAAATGGTCATTGTTGTCTGTAAGGTATTTGTCCTCAAAAATGATTTCAACTTTGATCTGTAGCAGCTTCATCTGAAAATATATTTAAAGACTGAGCAAGGAAGGAGTGTTGCATTATTTGCAGAAGTGGTAGTAGTTTTTTTCATAGTTTACCACTTTAAAAATTCACTGGTGAGGTCGGGCGGTAGCGCAGCAGGTTAAGCGCACGTGTCCTAAAGTGCAAGGACCAGCATAAGGATCCTGGTGAAGCAGGTCTGCAGGTGTCTATCTTTCTCTCCCCCCTCTGTCTTCCCCTCCTCTCTCTATTTCTCTCTGTCCCATCCAACAATGACGACATCAGTAACAACAAAAATAATAACTACAACAAATAAAACAACAGGGGCAAAAAATATTCACTGGGTTTTTGTTCTTTTTATTTACGTATTTATTTTATAATTATAGTGGGGGCTTAATGGTTTACAATTCAGTTGTTGGACATGGATACAAGTTCTTGTCTCCCCATGATAGGTGTCTGCAAAACATTTACCTACCACTTAAATTCCTCTCCAGCATCATATACCAGGGTCCTCATATCCTCTCCAGCCCCTCAATTCCCAATCCCTCCCCAAGAGTTCTTTGCCGCAGTACACCACACCCAGTTCAGTTTTCACTCTGTGTTTTCCTTTTCTTTCCTTTAAACCAAAGAAAATTCCCCCATAACCAGTCACTACTTCTTGTAAAGATAACTCTTACATACAGCTGGCTTTGTAATGTTATTCTCAACAGCTGCAAAGTCTTGTTGTTTATCTATCAAATGGTCTTACTTTGGGGGCTGGGATATAGCTCACCTAGTAGAGTGCACACTTTATTATGAACTAAACACCCAGCTTTGATCCTTCAGCCACCACATAGCAGCACCTGTAGGTAGAGAAATGCTGGGGGCCTGGTGGTAATGCACCTGATTTAGAGCACATGTTACAATGCTCAAGGACCTATGTTTGAGCCCCCAGGCCCACCTGCAGGGGGAAAACTTTGCAAATATTGAAACAGTGTTGCAGGTGTGTCTTGCTGTCTTTTTTCTCTCTCACCCCCTTCCCTTTTGATTTATGGCTATCTCTGTCCAATAAATAAATAAAGATAGCAGAAAGAGAGAGAGAAATGCTGTAATCTCTCTCCCTTCCTTTTCCCTTTATCTGTTATCCTCTATGTCAAAAAATGGAGTTCATTGAGAGTGGCAGAATCATTCAGGCTTAGAATACCATTATAACCCTGCTGGCAAAAAAAAAAAAAAAAAAAAAAACACCAGGAAAAAAGAATCTTGCCCAAATGTCATTGTCTCCTTCATTATTTACCTAGAAAACAAATGACTGTACTCTTCCTCCTATGCCACTTTCACACTCTATAACCTCCCAATTTGTATCTTTATCCTACACACACACACACACACACACACACACACACACACACTCACCTCTTCATATTCCTACCATCAAATGTGATTTGATTTGTCTATGAAAGCAGTTGAAGATTCTGACATGGTGAATCAAGTGATTTACTTTACCTCAAACATTAATGTAGCGGACTTAAGTGAGGGCTGGGTGGTGGTGCATATGGTTGAGAGCACATGTTGCAGTGCACAAGAACCCAGGTTCAAACCCCCAGACCAAACCTGAAGAGGGAAAACTTTTAAAGTGGTGAAGCAGTACTGCAGATATTTCTCTGTCTCTTTCCTTCTGTCTCACCCTTCCCTTTTGGTTTCTGTCTCTATCCAATAAAGATAATATTTTTAAAAAGAGAAAACTTAATTTATCAATGTCTACTTCTCATATTATCTATTGGAAATTATAATAACTGTTTTAATGTGTAGAAAATTATGTGGCATTAATAAGTATGTATTAAATAATTTAAAACAAGTTGGGGAGACAGCGTAATGGTTATGCAAAGTGACTTTTATGCCTGAGACTCTAAGGTCCTAGAATACATCCCTAGCATTGCCATAAACCAGAGCTGTGCAGTGCTTTGGTAAACATAATATATAAACAAGTAAATAACTTAACACACATGTCTTTCCCATGAAGTTAGAGAGTAGTATAAGAGTAGGGCTGAATCTGATACTTAAAAACAGAAGAAAGCAGGTGTCACCAATAATATCACTAAACTCCCCATGCATGGGTTTAATAAAATGGTTGATTTTTCTTATGAGTATCTATTTATTGCTTAAAGACTTGTGGACGGTGATCTTATATGTTTCCAATACAAATCTTTATCATTAAAATTTAATATTTAGTTGGGCACAGGTAACTGTCATTTTATATTGAAAAATAATATTTCTTGTTCTCCAATTCTAGTTGAAAATTGAAATAAGTAAAAATGATTTTTGGTGCCTTGGGAGATAGTGTAGGTCTTGGCTTCAATCCTCTGTCTAAGCCAAAATGACACTCTGGTTCTCTCTCTCTACTCCCCTATTATCAATGATAAATAAAACTTTTTTAAAAATCATAAAAATTTATACATGGGTTATTTTAAAATAATATAAAATCATCTCTTTCCTGGATTTGGGTACAAAGGAGCCTTCCTGCACTGCTGGTGGAATGTTGATTAGTCCAGCCTTTGTGGAGAGCAGTCTGGAGAACTCTCAGAAAACTAGCAGTGGACCTACCCAATGACCCTGCAATTCCTCTCCTGGGGATATATCCTAAGGAACCAAACACACTCATCCAGAAAGATTTGTGTATACCTATGTTCATAGAAGCACAATTTGTAATAACCAAAACCTGGAAGTAATCTAGGTGTTCAACAACAAATGAATGGCCGAGCAAGTTGTGGCCTGTATACACAATGGAATACTACTCAGCTATCAAAATGGTGAATTCACCTTCTTTACCTCATCTTGGATGGAGCTTGCAGGAATCATGTTAAATGAGATAAGTCAGAAAGAGTAGGGTGAATATAGAATGATCTCAATCAGAGACAGAAGTTGAAAAACAAGAACAGAAGGGGAAACACAGTGCAGAACTTGGGACTGGACTTGCTATGTTGCACCAAAGTAAAAGACTCTGGAGGGGGGGAGAGTGTTCAGTTCCTGGAACATGATGGCAAAGGAGGACTTAGTGAGGGTTGTATTGTTATGTGGAAATGTTATGTTATGCATGTAGAAACTATTATATTTTACTGTCAACTGTAAATCAGTAATCCCTCAATAAAGAAATTAAAAAACAGGGGCCAGGTGGTGGTACACCTGGTTAAGTGCACATACTACAGTGCACAAGGACCCAGGTTCAAGCCCTTGGTCTCCACCTGCAGAGGGAAAGCTTCATGAATGATGAAGCAGTGCTGTGGGTATCTCTCTGTCTCTCTCCCTCTCTTTCTCAATTTCTCTCTGTCTCTATCCAATAATACATTAATTAATTAATTAATTAATTAAAAATAAATTAAAAAAACAAAAAGGTGAATTCACCTTTACCTCATCCTGGGTGGAGCTTGAAGGAATCCTGTTAAGTGAGATCAGCCAGAAAGAGAAGGGTGAATATGGGATGATCTCACTCAAAGAAGTTGAAAAATAAGAACAGAAAAAGAATCACAATGCAGAACTTGAACTGGGTTTGTTTTGTATGTGTGGGGATGGGGGGATTATTAAGGTCATGGAGCATGATGGCAAAGGAGGACCTAGATGGGGGGGTTAGAGTGTTATGTGGAAAACTGAGAAATGGTACACATGTACCAACGACTGTGTTTTACTGTCGAATGTAACATTAATCCCCCAATAAAGGAAGAAAACAATCATCTGTTTTTCTAAAGGAATTCAGGTAACCTTTTCATGGCTATACTTGTTAAGTAGTAAGATACATAGTTTAATAGCTAATTGAAATCAGTCATATTATAAATATAGAAAATCAGTACATTAGCTTCTTATAGTTCCTCTGGTTCTGTTTTAATATTTAAAGTGTTTTTTCAGACTTTTAAAGCTTATCCATCATGGTTTCTTTTTCTATTTCATACTGCATTTTATGGTGATTATTACAGCCACTTGAAATGTATCTGGTACCTTAGTAAATGCTTAGCCATTTATTTTATGCACTGCTTTTAATAGCAGCTTTCCTGTTACAAAAGGTTTATGTCTTTTGTGTTATTATTGTTGTCATAAGGCGGGTGACATGGGTTTTTTTTGACTTTTGAGAGATGTGAAATGTCCAGATTAAGTGGTTCCTCTCAAGTGAATACTTGTCGATGCCAGTTTGGGAAACGTGCGATAGCACATAACACGGGGAAGACACAGAGTTGAGCTAAGATCTCTTCGGCAGGATCATATCTGGGAAAAAAAAAATCAGTTCAAAAATTACCCTGAGACCCTTGTACTGTACTCTGTGTTGTGGCTTCATGATATTTGATATAGAGAAACGGGCTGGTGAAAGATAGAAGTCTGAATGCCAGTTTACTTTGGCTTCCCGAGAGAGAGTGATCTAACTTACCTATTTCCTCCTTCATTTATGTCCTGCCATGTAAATTTATCATCATAGTCAAAGATAAAAAAGTTTGGGTGCCAAACAGCCTAAAATGAAGACCCATTTAAACCATATATTTAAAATGTACACTAGAATGATTTTGTTAGAAATTAGACTACTGATTCTCCCCAAGTCTGATCTTCTCAGAGCAAGAGATGTCATGCTTTCGTAGCTTTGCATTTGAACTTATTCACAATCCCTCTTTTATAGTCCTTCTGGAGATAATGTGTGGTGAATCATTAGCATTATTATTATTATTTCAGTTACAACCAGACTACACATCCACATTTAACAGAAAGCGGCTGGGTAGTTTTCATTATTCATTCAGAATAAATTCCTCTTCTAATATAAATGTGACTTAGGATGGAGCTTTGAAATGGATCCTGATTCTTTAAATTCTTTCCTGTCTGTTTCAGGAAATAGTGAGATCCTGTTGATAGGAAAGTACAATGTGTCTAAAGTTCACTTCTAAACTCTCTGCTCTTTCCAGTGAAAGTCATCTACAGTCTCTTTATAATTCAGAGCCACAAGAGATCTGTCTAATCAAAGAGATCTGATCCAATATCATTTAGGGGAAAAAAAATCCTGGATAATAATTCTAGCCTTCAGATAAGTCAAAGCTGTAAAGTCTTACAGCTTTCTGTCACAGTCAAAAGATAGGAAACGAGAATAAGGACTTGGATTATGGTTTGGGAGATTGAGTTGTCTATGAAAATAAAATGATTAATGCAGTTTATTATTTAAGTTTTTAATCAACGAAAGCAAATGGCATCTGTTTGTTATCATTTGTTTTTTGACAGAAGACAAAGGCTCAGGTCCCTATGGTACTAACTGCTGGTCCCAAGTGGCTACTGGATGTGACTTGGCAAGGAGTGGAAGACAACAAAAACAACTGCATTGTGTACAGCAAAGGTAAATGCAAGCTCATTTCCCTCTTTTGAAACCCACGCATTGCAATTCAGGGCCAAATGAGCCAGAATGGGAATACAGAGTGAAAACTGATACTCTCTTTCTCTTTTCCCTATGACTCTCTCTAATTTTTATTAGCTGCAAAGACCACTGTTTGTTTTTTTTTTCTCTACAGCATAACACATCTAAGTACTGTATCATTTATTACTTAGCCCTATATATATTTTATGAGCTGTATATTTGAGTGGTTTGACTATTACCTTCCTTGTTAGTTTTGCTGATGGATGGGCTTGAATGAAATCCCTGATTCCTAATTTTAGCATGTCTATCAAAAAGTAAATTCTTTTGGGGAGTTGAGCAATTCGTGTCAAGGCGCATGCTCCAGGAGACACAGTCTCCCAGCCAGTTTCCTGCCATTTCTCATGATGAGAAGATAGATGCAAATGAAATCATTGCAAAGGCTGAAAACTCTTCCCCATGGGGATTTCAGAAGGGCAAGAGGCAAATGTAAAAGGGGACACTGATGGCTTGCAGGGCTTTTTCTTTGATTTACTCAGTGTGATATCTACCTAGACTGCATCATATAGCTACACCCTGGCTTCAAAAGAGCCACAGCTCCATGATGGCACCTCGTAAAACCATCTCTCTGAAACACAACCCCTTTCCTGTGTGTAATGCAGTTTGGGACATTTTTCCCTATATTCAAGTTGTGAGCTTTAACTCTGTACTTTTATAGTGAAATCCCTACTCTACCTTCTTCGTCAATATTGCAGAAACCCTGTGCTTCTCATGTTTAATTTCCTTTTGCTCTTTCTTTTAACCAAATAGACCTACTGAGATCAAAGATTTATTTGCACATTGAATCTAGAAACCATGAATGCATACTAAGGAACAAGCAAATAAGCACCCCTATCAATATGTTAACATATAAAACATTAATCATGACATCAAAGGTGCTTAAAAAACTTTCTAGAAACAATTACAACTTGGTCCTATAATCATTACAATTTGTACACTTGTAAGAGGATTGCCTTTAAACTACCATAAGCCTTTGAAAAGTGAAACACCAGAAACGGGAATTTGCAAACTAAGAAACATCAGGATCTGATTCTATCCCTTTTCCTTCTTTGATTGCTGGGCCTGTATCTACCATTCTAATAACCTGAGATGATTGTGATATGCTGGAGGGAGCTCTCAGCTAGAAGGATAGAGGTTTTGTTGTTGTTGTTTTTTATTTTTGTTTTCCCCAGGGTGTGTCAATATTCTCTTTCAAAGTGGACAAGAACAGTGGTGTAAACAAGTTTACCAATACCCACACAGAATGTCAAAACCACAAAAGATGCTTTGGAGTACAGTGTTTCCATAATTGGGAACAAATATTGCTTGTACAGTGTATTTGTATGTGCATTTTTGTTTACTTATTTGTTTGTTTTTTGCCTCAAGGGTTATCACTGGGGCTTGGTGCCAGCACTAGGAATCCACTGCTTCTGACAACCAGTTTTTCCATTTTATTGGATAGGTCTGAGAGAAATTGAGAAAGGAGGGGGAGAAGGAGAGAGAGAGTGAGAGCAAGAGAGAAAGAGAGACTCCTGCAGACTTGCTTTACCACTTGTGAAGCTTACCCCTGCAGGTGGGGAGCCAGGGCTTGAACCCATATAGTTGCATGGGTCCCTGTACTTAGTACTATGTGCTCTTAACTTGGTGTGTTAATAGACTATGAAGGAACCAAAAAAATAGTTGTCCCATTAGATTCCAAATCCATTATATTTAAAAATCAAGTACTCTCTTAGGAGCAAAGATTTAACAGTTACTGTTAATGTAAAGAAAAAGCAAAACTGTAATTTAGCACAGGGAGTAAATAGCATAATGGTTATGCAAAATGACTGTTGTGCCTGAGACTCCAAATTACCAGGTTCAGTCCCCCAGACCACAATAAAGCAGAGCTTTATTGTGAGTAGTGCTCTGGTGAAAAAAAAATTTAAAAAAAAATCAAAAGTGTAATTTAATTATCAATGGAACACCTTAACATGAACAGTGTTTATATATTTGCATTATAGTTGACTATACTTAAGCCTCTTGGTAATAACAATTTTGGAGGGATTTAGAGAAGTTAATTTGTTAGCTCAGTACACATTGAGCCCAGTTATGTCTAAGTTTTGCATTTTTTATAGTACAGCCACCACTTATTAAACAGCGGAACCCTCTTCATCGCTGCTGCCATTGTAATTTATATACACTTTCCCCATGGAATGTGTCTGCATAGAATCCCCCCACCCCATTTTCCAGTGAGCATCTGTGGAATTAGTGTCTTGAGTCATTAATACACATGGGAAAACTGTTTAGACACTGCTCTGACTTCTTAGTTTTCAGATAGCTTTTGTAGGGAGTGAATAATTCACCAAAGATGGCCTAGAATTCTGTGAACATTTTAATATTCTGTGACTGTGTGAGGATCAGTTGAGGCATGGAAAATATGCCTTCAGGAAAGTATTTCTACCAAGACCTCGGGCTAGAAAGCCTTCTCTCTCCATACACTATAGATAGAATAACTGTGTTCTTGGTAGAAACGTTCAACACTTGGGGCTGGGTGGTGGCGCACCTGGTTGAGTGCAAATGTTACAGTGCACAAGGACTCGGGTTCAGGCCCCCAGTCCCCACCTGCAGGGGAAAGTTTTGCAAGTGTGAAGCAGTGCTGTAGGTATTCTCTCTGTCTCTCTTCCTCTCTGTCTGCCCCTTCCTCTCAATTTCTGGCTGTCTCTATCCAGTAAATAATATATCCTTCTTTTCTTCCCTCCCTCTTTCCAATCTTTTTCTTCCTTCCACTCATCCTTCCTTCCTTTCTTTCTTTTCTTCTTTTTTTTTCTCACTCTCTCCCTTCCTTCCTTCCTTCCTTGCTGCCTGCCTGCCTGACTTTTTCCGTTCTGATGTAGATAAAGAGAGACTGAAAGCAAGGGGATCCAAGCAGTGGTGCACCTGGTTGAGTGAACACATTGAAGTGTCCAAGGACCCAGGTTCAAGTTTCTGGTCCCCACCAGCAAGGGGAAAGCTTCACAAATAGTGAAGCAGGGCTGCAGGTGTCTGTCTTTCTCCCTCTCTATCTCCTCCTTCCCTCTTGATTTCTCACTATCTATTCAGTAAATAAAGATAAAGTTTTTTAAAAGAAAGTTTCAATATTTGATTTAAAAGAACTGGTTTGGACAGCTGTGATGTGTGAGACATTTTCATAATGTCTCTGTTGAATGCCTTTGTTTTCAACTGATAGAATTTGACTTACATAAAAAAACTGTGTGTGTGGGAGTCAGGCTGTAGCGCAGCGGGTTAAGCGCAGGTGGTGCAAAGCACAAGGACCGGCATAAGGACCCCGGTTCGAACCCCGGCTCCCCACCTGCAGGGGAGTCGCTTCACAGGCGGTGAAGCAGGTCTGCAGGTGTCTATCTTTCTCTCCTCCTCTCTGTCTTCCCCTCCTCTCTCCATTTCTCTCTGTCCTATCCAACAATGACAACAACAATAATAACTACAACAATAAAACAACAAGGGCAACAAAAGGGAATAAATAAATAAATAAAATAAATAATTAAAAAAAAATTGTGTTGTGTGTGTGTATGTGTGTTGGGGTTGAGGGGTCATCCAGGTACATTCTGCATTTCAGGAACAGTTTAATTCAGTAGCCCAAATTTTATCCCTAGATTCTTTTGTGTATTTCATTCTTAAGCTAGTATCAGGTTGTAGGATATTTTCTTTTTTTTAAATAACTTTTATTTATTTTAATGAGAGAGACATACAGAGAGGTGAGTGCTGCTCAGCTCTGGCTGATGCTGGTATTGGGGATAGAACCTGAGAATAAATCATTACCTATTTACAAATATAATATAAAACAAACGCAGATAGCATTTTCTTATTTTTTACTTATAAATAGGAAACATTGACAAAACCAAAGAGGGGTACAACTCCACACAGTTCCCACCATCAAAACTCTGTGTCCCATCCCTTCCCGTGATAGCTTTCCTATTATTTTTTAAATGCCTGGATGGTAAAGCTTTCAACAGTGTTTTCTTCAATAGGTCACTTAATATATATCTAAGAAACATATTATTTCATAAATACTAGAATTTTCTTAAAATATCACGAAACATATGCTAGTAGGAAAATTCAGTGTAAAATTTTCATTTTCAGGGGGCCAGGAGATAGTGTACCTGGTTAAGCACTCACATTAACTATTCACGAGGACCCAGGTTTGAACTCTTGGTCACTACCTGCAGGGGGAACGCTTTGTGAGTGGTAAAGCAGAGCTGTAGGTGTCTCTGTCTCTTTCCCTCTCTATTACCCCCTCCTCTCTCAGTTTCTCTCTGGTCTCCAATAATAAATAAATAAATACATAAAATTAAAAAAAGAATATTTAAAAAAAATAAAGTTTTCCTTTTCAGAGTGGTCATCAAATAGTTATTATAAAATGTCATTAGTGGGAGTCGGGCTGTAGCGCAGCGGGTTAAGCGCAGGTGGCGCAAAGCACAAGGACTGGCATAAGGATCCCGGTTCGAACCCCGGCTCCCCACCTGCAGGGGAGTCGCTTCACAGGCGGTGAAGCAGGTCTGCAGGTGTCTATCTTTCTCTCCTCCTCTCTGTCTTCTCCTCCTCTCTCCATTTCTCTCTGTCCTATCCAACAACAATGACAACAACAATAATAACTACAACAATAAAACAACAAGGGCAACAAAAGGGAATAAATTAAAAAAAAATGTCATTAGTATTATTTGACAGGCTGCTGTCATCTTGTTTTATCAAAGTAAATAATAATCTAGTATGTACTGTAAATATTACAATCTGATTTTTTTTCCTGCCTCAACTATGCCCTTTTTATTCTAGAAAGTAATTAACTCATGCAGACATTAATGGACCAGACTCATTGGGTTGTCTGTTTTTTGCCATCATTCTCAGTAGACTCCAGATAATTCTAATTTACTTATCTCCCATGGAAAAGGACTAAAAAGCCCACACTGAGGTTGAAGGGAGTCTGCTGGAGGGTACAATGAGTTCTTCTTCTTCAAGCGTTTGCCCTTCTTCCGTAGCCAGTCAACAGCGTCAGATTGAGCCTGATGTAAAGTTTCGAGACCTCCTTTGAATCTGGAGAGGTGGCAGTCGTTGACTATGTGGGTCATAGTCTGTCTGTAGCCGCAGGGACAGTTCGGGTCGTCTCTGGCTTTCCAGCGATGGAACATAGCGGCTCACCGGCCATGGCCTGTTCAATAGCGATTGAGGAGGGCCCAATCATAACGTGCTAGGTCAAAGCCGGGTTGACGCTTGCAGGGGTCTGTGATGAGGTGTTTGTTCTTTACCTCAGCAGACTGCCAACTCTGTTTCCAAGAGTCTGGAACAGAGAAGTTCAGTGTAGGCGTAGGGGACCAGATTGGATGACGAGTGGTCATCCCACTTCCGTTTATCTTGTCCATCTCCAAAACTCCCTGCCTTTACACTGTCTGAACTGGAAGACGCTTTGAAGAGGGTTAAACCGGGAACGGCTGCTGGCTATGATAACATCACCCCAGAACTCATTCTTAACTTGGGCCCCGCAGCAAAGAAGTGGCTCACTACATTCCTGTCCCACATCTTGGAAACCGAATCTATGCCCAAAATTTGGCGTCGTGCGAAGATAATAGCAGTTTTGAAACCAAAGAAAGACCCAACACTGGCCGCCAGCTATAGACGAATTTCTCTCCTCTCTGTGTGTTACAAACTCCTTGAGAGGCTGCTTCTGTCACGAATTTCTCCTCTTACAGAGAACTTCCTATCACCTGCCCAAGCTGGTTTCCGCCCAGGAAGATCTACCTGCGAACAAGTCCTGGCCCTCTCAACTTACATTGAAAATGGATTCCAGAAGAATTTAAAGACAGGTGCTGTCTTTGTTGATCTCACAGCAGCCTATGATGACACGATCTGGCACCATGGTCTCCTAGTCAAGATCTCAAGATGCCTGCCTCCATGGGTGGCCAACACTATATCGTTTCTTCTCCAAAACAGAAGATTCCGGGTGCGTCTGGGTGACAAGTCTAGCAGATGGAGACTTGTCTCAAGTGGCCTCCCCCAGGGCTCTGTTCTGGCTCCTACGCTACTTAATATTTACATCAATGACCTCCCAGAAACTTCTTCAAGGAAGTTCATCTACGCCGATGACATCTGCTGTGCAACTCAGGCATCAAAGTTCGACATCCTCAAGGAAACACTCACGAAAGACATGTCTCTGATATCTGATTACTATAAAAAATGGCGGCTAATCCCTAGCACTGCAAAAACAGTATCATCTGTTTTCCATCTACACCATGCCTCGGCCTCACGTGAGCTTAATGTGCAGCTTGACGATATAAGAATCCGGCATGAAGCCCAGCCAGTCTATCTTGGCGTTACTCTCGATCGCACTCTGTCATTTCACGAACATCTCATAAAAACTGCAGCAAAGGTGGGCGCGAGGAATCACATCATTGCAAGACTGGCCAGCTCCTCATGGGGCGCAAGCGCTTCCACACTACGATCATCATCTCTGGCATTATGCTATTCCACTGCAGAATACTGTGCCCCAGTATGGTTCCGTAGCCCCCATGTCCACTTGGTCGATTCCAAATTATATTCCTCCTCCATGAGGATAATTTCTGGAACCATCCGTTCCACCCCAGTTCCATGGCTGCCAGTTCTTAGCAACATCGCCCCACCAGATATTCGTCGGGATGCAGCATCATCTAAGTTCATTTCCCACGTCTACGCTCGACCAGACCTGCCAATATACGCGGATATCTTCGCCCACCCTGTCCAACGCTTGACGTCTCGTACAATGAGTTAAGACCTGCCCATTTATCCCTACATCCCGCTAATACCTATTGAGCATTGCTGTTTAATTTCTTCCCTTTTTTGTCTGGCCTTGTGTTCTCTACCGTATTTTCACAGTATACTGACTTTAAGGATACTTTGTAGTATGCTGAAAAGGGAATTGACTTCTTCACTTTTATGTTTTTGAGTAATCAAGATTAAGGCTTTGAATGCTGCTTGTGGGAGTCCTCATTTAGTTCACATCTAGTGAGGAATAATTAAATAGGTTTTCATGTACTTGTTATTTCAGAGTAGCCATACTCTCCAGGTAGCCCCAAATTAAGAGAATGTGCGTTGTCATTCCAAAAGGCTTGAGAGAATGAGCTAATCCTTATTCACACTGTAGTCACTGAAGATTGGTGAAATCACAATATCAGTGTGTAAACAGTTGATCATATTGAGACTTGAGAAAAATCACTGACCCTCTTGATTTTTTTTTTTTTTCATCTGGACCTATAGAGTAGCAAAGGCTGCCTTTTGTGATTTTTATGAGGAAGTACCCACACACATAATTTCCTTTAAAAAATTTTATTAGTGATTTATATAAGATAACCCAGGTATAATTCTGCACTGTTCATACCACCACAGTTCTGTATCCCCATTCCCTCCATTGGAAGCTACAGTAGTTCTCCCAAGGTCACAGATAGGGGTTGACTATTATTTCTACAACTGTCTATATTTGTATATATGTGCCCTCCCCCCCCCTTTTTTTTTTACCGGAGCACTACTCAGCTCTAGCTTATGGTGGTACAAAGGATTGAACCTGGGACTTCAGAGCCCTAGATATGAGACTCTTTGCATAAACATTATGCTATCTACCTCCACCCTTTGCCCACTTTTTTTCCCCATGGTCCTATCTTCTCTTCCATTCTAAGTCACATCTACACCTACTATTACTTCAGAAGGTCCTTCCTTTTTTCCTCTTCTCTCTCTGGGTCCTGATGGAGTTGAAGTTTGGAGCCCTCTATTCATCTTCCTCCTATTACTTCTCCCCCTTTCTGGAAATATGGGCAAAAATTCTTTATGGGGTACAAAAGGTGGGAGTTCTGGCTTCTATAATTGCATCTCTGCTGAACATGCACATTGGCAGGTTGATCCATGCCCCCACCCTACACATAATTATCTATGCCATCATAAACATTACATTGCTGACAATTTTATATTCAATCCTGTTTGCTCATGTGGTTGTAAATTCATGAAAATTTTGTAAAAATGAAGCAGACCCTTACACTGGCATCAGGAAAATGTGCAAAAAACAAAACAAGACAAACGAAAACACACACAACAGAACATTGTAGTCTGGTAGCAGATTCACAGCCTTGAACTCTACAGGCTCCATTCAGTTGTGGTGAACTCCCATGTTTCTGCAGATAACTGTGTTAGATAATTGAGGCCTATGTGTTATAATATTGTTAGATTTTTTTCCCCCTTTGGCACATGGTAGTTTAGTTTTTAATAAAAGACTTATATAATATGATAATGTGATAACACTACCATGAATGACCACAAGGAAGTTCCTATTTATTGAGCATTTAATGCCAGCCGTGGTTTTAAACACCTTGCATTCATTCATACTCACAAACACAATAAGCTATAAGTTGCATGATGCCAGCCAGCAACTCTACTCCCATTTTCACAGAAGCAAAAATTGAAGTTCACATATCAGTCCAGGGATGTATGTCCCATATGTAAGGAGACTTTGATTCAGTCCTGAGCATGGTGACCTCAGTTTCCAAGTGGGCAATTCATGGTAGAGCTTTGAAGATATTACCGAGTGAACATGGAAAAGTATTGATCCCCCATGCAAGTTTGTGTACTGTTTACCAACAGAACTATTTTTCTCATAGTATAATTAAGAAAACAACAACTTGGGAGTCGGGCTGTGGCACAGCGGGTTAAGCACAGGTGGCGCTAAACTCAAGGACCGGCGTTAGGATCCCGGTTCGAGCCCCCGGCTCCCCACCTGCAGGCAGGTCCCTTCACAGGCGGTGAAGCAGGTCTGCAGGTGTCTGTCTTTCTCTCCCCCTCTCTGTCTTCCCCTCCTCTCTCCATTTCTCTCTGTCCTATCCAACAACAACGACATCAATAATAACTACAACAATAAAACAACAAGGGCAACAAAAGGGAATAAATAAATAAAAAATAAAAATAAATTTAAAAAAACTTAAAAAAAAAGAAAACAACAACTTAATTTTTATTTATATTGAATAAAGATAGAGGGAAATTGAGGGGGAGGAGAGAGATGGAGAAGAGACACCAATAGCAAGCTTGAAATGGGGTCTTTGTGCCTTGTAACATGTGTGCTCAATCAGGTACAACACTGCTTGGACTCATAGTTTGATTTTTAAAGGGAAAGTATTCCCGCATTGAGACAGCAGTGAACAACCTTAATATTTCTCAACAATTTTTTGTTACCTCTAACACCACAGCAATTTAAGGTCACATAGGAGGCCAATCTCAAAATCACTCTAGGACTGCCTTTAAAGCAATGGTTTTGTTCATTCACACAATTTCATTGTAGCTTTTATAATCAAGATCCTTGACTTAAAAAACCTTGTCACTTAAAATAATAACAAAAAAATTCTAATCGGAGCTAATGTGGATTAGTGGCTTTCTGCACACAAACTGAATTGACCAGCTTTTCAAAACAAATATCTTTTATTATAAATAAAGCTCTTTGTCCTTTTCCACTTTAAAATAGATCTGTTGAATGCTACCTGGATTTTGAACAAACAACCTTAATTTTCAAGCCTAATTAAGATCATAATGAAAATTCTTAATGCTCCAGGAGTAAGAAACTTAAAAAGAAAAATTATGTTCATATTTTCAATGGTTATTTAACTATCCTGGACTTCATTGAAAAATATATAACTTGTCTGGTTTCATAGGATTCTTACAAGAGGATGGGTGCCTGAGCCAAATATTTAGCAGTAGGAATTATAAAATCATAAGGCGATTAAGTTAGCTAGTCACAGAATTCCAATATTGCTTTTTAAATGACTTCAGGATATAGGAGGTACTAAGGTTATTATCTGTTATCAGGAATACAGTGGAATTGTACAACTGGATAATAACCAAACAAACTGACACAATGTAAAATTACATTATCAGTGTGTTAAAACAAAATTGCGCCCTAAAGGAGTCCACATGCCAGCTCAGAGCTGCAGTGTAATTATGCTTAACTCTGATAATTAAAATACAACGGAGATCAACAGAATCATTTTCATTAAGAAAATTATTAATGATGGTGGTATAACAGTAATTGATTGCAGAGCTCCACAGGATAACGCGATGCCGAGAACTCAACATGTTTCAGTGAACATCTGAGGCTTTTTCTGGTTCAATAAAATGAGAGATGTTTTGAAGAGTGAGCAATTCACTATGTCTGCTCTAGGAATTAGTGATTGTGAAAATGACTGCTTTAGAAAAGCCACCATTTTGATTCAAATGATCAGTTCTGAGGAGTTTTTATGGTCAAGGCAAATCACCCCACTAGTGACTTTTTTTATAGTAGAACCATAGTTTGCAAATTGCAAAATGACAGTAACTTCAGCAAATTGAGGGCCCTTGTAATTTCTGTTTCTTAATATGCATTTATTTTTTAATTTTTTTTCTTACAATTATGTTGATGATTTCCTGATGCTATTTGAGTCTAGGTCTGGTGATACTGAATAGTTTAAGTCCTTAATTGTCATTAATGTATGCTGTATAATGTGAAAAAAAATCACATTATTTCTTATAAGTGTCACTGTGAGTTTCCTTAATGAAATATTGGTAAGTAATTCTCCACAGTCACACCAATAATTGCTTCAGGAGGTTAGATGTGCTATCATACATTAGAAAAAATATATATATCTTAAGCCAAACTGGATCTATGCATGAGTGAAGATTCTGTCTCTTAGGGGTAAAAACCCAGCTAGATTGTTGACAAATGATAAGAAATAAGAATATATCAGTTTTATAAGTATAAAAAGAAAGAGCAAGGGCTTCTGAGAGGTGATGCACTATCGTCCAGGGACGTTAACTTGTCACTCAAAGAGATGCTTATCTTGAAAGCTACCCCCAAAAGTATCTTTGTCAGCTAAAATGAGAAACAACTTTTTAGGGTCATTTTTTCCCCTCAGAGCAAGATACTCTGAAGAATTTTCTTTTTCTACAAAGTTTGTATTACATGTACTAAATGTGAAAATGCAGAATGAGAGGTTTTATGCAAGTATGACTATAATTATACTTTATAAAAATGTGTGCACCAGGAACCATACTCAAAAAGATAACTGGAAATTATAATGGCATTTTTGTCATTATGACAAGATTTTAGAAGGACTTTTTTGTATTCCTTTTTATAGATTTTTTTTTCATTTTATTTGTTCCTACACAGATTAAGAAGAATTTGCCAATGAAAATCATTCTCTGATTTAGCTATATTCTTCTCGTTTTGATATGTCCCAAACTATAGAACAGATCAAATGATTCCCTTGTCTACAATGTCATTCACTCAAGAGAATTTAAATATCTTCTTTTTTTTTTTTAATTCAGAAAAGATGTGCTTGCTCATTAGTGAGTGAGAGGGAAGAAGAGACAGTGACCCAGAGCTTCACTCTCGCACATGCATGCAGGGGATGGAACTCAGTGCCTCATCCCTGCAAGTCCAGAGCTTTATCCACTGTGCCACTTCCTAGAACTCTGATGCTACCTACATATGTTTAAGTCAATGACAGTTATCCAGGGTGGCATAATGTATTTTACTATTGACTGTAAACTGTTAATATACTCTAATAAAGACAAAAAAAATGAAAGAAGGGAAGGAACAAAGGAAGAAAAGTAGGAAGGAAGGAAAGAAGGGAGGAAAGGAGAAAGAGGGGCTGGGTGGTGGTGCACCTGGTTAAATGCACATGTGCAAGGACCTGGGTTTGAGCTCCCAGTCCCCACCTGCAGGGGGAAAAGTTTTACGGGTAGTAAAGCAGTGCCGCATGTGTCTATCTGTTTCTCACCCTCTCTATCTCCCCCTACCCTCTCAATTTCTGGCTGTATCTATCCAATAAATAAGATTTTTTTAAAAATCAAAGAGAGAGAGAGAAAGAAGTGAAAGAGGAGGGAGGGAGTCCATAGGAAGTCTATAAGAGTCATGTCAATTAAGTCATGAAAGCATACACTGGATAAAAGAGAAGATACTTGGTATATTGCACCAAAGTGAAAGACTCTGGGGTTGGGGGTTGGGTTCATGTCCTGGAAGACAGAGGAGGACCTAGTGGGGTTTGAATTGTTAGGTGGAAAACTAAGAAATGTTACACATGTACACACTATTTTACTTTACTGTTGACTGCAAGCCATTAATTTCCCAATAAGGAAATTTTTAAAAGAGAGAAGATACTTGGATTTAGGAAGACAAAAGTGAGTTGAAAAATACAGAAGTTGATCTAAGATGGCAATGAAATTCCTTTTGAGTATGGTGAAATCATTCCTATCATTTATTTCTACTGTTTTATAACAGTAAAGAGGTAAAAGTAAAAGATGATCAGGGAAAAGAAATGGGTTATAGCAGGAAATATAAGTAAATATAATTTGAAAACTATGGCTTGGGGAGATAGCATAATGGTTCTGAGTTCCCAGGTTCAATCCCCAGCACCACCATCAGCCAGAGCTTAGCAGTGCTCTGATCTTTTTGTCCATCTTTCATTAAAATAAAATAAGATATTAAAAAAATGGAAACTAGAAAACTGATGGAGTGATAGAAGTCACAACGGAGTACAGAAACATGAGATCAAAGTACTTAAACAGCACTTCACACACACACACACACACACACACACACACACACACACACAAGCAAGCAGATTTATTCTGTGTAATTTTGGAAGAAATCATAATATAAAGGCACCATTGCATTGAAAAGAAGCATGAGCTATAGAGCTCAGACTAGCAGGACTGGCATTACAAGTGAGATGGTGTCTGCTCCAGAAGCTCAGGCTTGAGCTAGGTGATATTCCTTCCACACCCTGTTAAGAGATGGAATTTGAGTCTTGAAGATGTGCAATAGAAAGGGAGGCCAGGAGGTTACACACCAGGCTAAAAATACATATTACCAAGTCCAAGGACATGGATTTGAGCCCACACTCCTCCTACCTCACTTGCAGGAGTAAAATACATTAATTGGTACATGTGTAATGTTTCTGTTTTCCACATAATACTCTAAACCCCCACCTAGGTCTTCCTTTGCCATCATGTTCCAGGCCCTAGACTATCCCCCACCTGAGAGTCCTTTACTTCGGTGCAATACACCAAATCTGCTCTAAGATCTGCTTTGTGTTTTCCCTTCTCTTCTTATTTTTCAATTTTTATCTATGAGAGGGATTATCTTATTTCTTTTCCTTCCTTCTTTCCTTCCTTCTTTCCTTCCTTCCTTCCTTCCTTCCTCCCTCCCTCCCTCCCTCCCTCCCTCCTTTCCTTCTTTTCTTCCTCCCTCCCTCCCTCCCTCCCTTCCTTCCTTCCTTCCTTCCTTCCTTCCTCTTCTTCTACTTTCCTTCTCATTTTCCTCTTCCTCATCTTTTTTCTTCATCAAATTTCATTCTACTATCTTCATCTGGTTATTCCTTTACACAGGTAGTGACTCCTGTGCCTATCATTATCCATCATCTAGTCCTCTTTACTCTCATTTACATGCTCCCTGTCTATATTTTAAAGTATGATATCCAATAGCTTCCTTTTTCACTTGTCCACCCCCCCCATGCCTTTATACACTGTGATTTAAATTTCCTCACTTACCCCCTGTTTGTTTAGCTATCTTTTCTGTCATGTTCCTTTGTTTAACGACCTTCTAGACACCTACATTATTGCTCAAAATACTTTTCAAGACTCAGTCTGTATCATGACCTCAGAAAATCTTCTTTCCCATAAGGAGGGAGCTCCACCCTAGGCTCTGCTTTGAGCCATGCTGATGTGATCATGTCAAGATCAGTGACTCTTATTTCTCACCTCTCTAACTCCACAGAGAATATGTAGCCTATCCTCCTTGAAGTTTGAATGACCAGATAGTGTCTTAAGATGTATCATTCAACTGAATAAACTCTAGTGTGACTTGGTTTCATTTTAGAACTTGCTAGTATGCAAATAATTTGAAAATTCCAATGTCTGAAATGCAATTCTGTCCATTTCTAGAAAACTACTCTATGCAAGGCCTGCAGTATAGCTCACCTGGGTAGTGTCCCTGCTTTGTCATGTATGAGATCCAAGTTTGAGCCCCTCTCCTACCACAGTGGGGGAAAGTTTTAGTATCACAATATCTTTCTTTCTTTCCTCTGTCTGTTTCTTTCTGTCTAAAAAATATATATATATATATATATATGTCCTTGGGCAGTGAAATCCAGGCAATTAAAACAAACAAAAAAGCAAATGAACAAACTGCTCATGTTTTAGAGAGTGTTTTAAAAGTTAGGAAATGCAGCACAAGATAATTTCTTTGGAATGTTCTATATAGAAATAGTGGAGGGTGTTGTGGGCGGTGGCACACCTGGCTAAGCACACATAGTATTTAGTGTAAGGACCAGGGTTCAAGTCCCTGCTCCCCACCTGCAGGTGTAGAGCAGGTCTGTGGGTATCTGTCTTTCTCTCTCCCTCTATCTCTCCCCCACCTCTCTCAAGTACTTTCTGTCCTATCCAATAAAATGAGAAGAATGGCCACATGGAGCTTAAGCAATAACCCTGAAGGCAATATATATATATATATATATATATATATATATATTATACAATATATATATAATATATATTTATATTAAATGTATATATCCCCTTGGTTAGCAAGGGAAGTATATAAAAAACTTGGGAAAAAATCTAAATCCATATAAACATACAAAAGGTGTTGTGGAATCAAACCAGTTCATTTGATATCTTTGTACCAGCAGCACTATTACTGGGCATCTCTTTCTGGGTTCCCTTTACTTTTCTTCTGTCTGTTATTGTGCTGTGCTCAGTTTCTTCACTAAGGGACAGTCAGCCCAACCTGAAATCCTTACTCTGAAACTGGAGACTTTTAATTTTACCCTTGGTTTATAAGTCAACCCCATTTTTGAAGGCTATTTTTAAATTTAAAAGGTCACCTTATATGCCATGACATACAGTTGTACTTCAAAGAAGATATATTCTCCTTAGTCCATCAGAGGTATGTGAAGACTGTCAGACAACACCCGGGTCAACCAAGATAGTGTATCATGGTGTCGACAGCAAGAATATACCAGCCAAGGGAAGGGATCTGAAATACATACATTTAGGTATAGCCAGATAAGATCAATCTATTTATGTAGTTCTATCGACTAGCATTTGAAATTCAATGTGAATAGATTAAGAGTACTTTTTCCTTCAGAAATCTAGTGTGTGGAGGGGGGGAAGGGAGTTTCATCACTGTCTGCTCTCCATTGTCAGGCAAAATTTTCAATGATGACTATTATTCAATACTCTATGTAGTCCGTCTAGAAATGCAACTCCGTAAAGTTTATTTTGAAAATATAATGTCATCAGCATACTTACCAGATATTTTTAATGGATTTAAGGTTTCATGGTAAATGTAGCACAATAAGTAGAGTATCATATTTCTGCCCACCCCCCCAACCTGCAAAACTATACATTTTTTCAATACACTAGGAAGTGATGATTTGAAATCTTCTATCAGAACTAGATCTGCAATGCAAATAAAATCTCAGCTCTCTTAAGTATAACTTCTGCTGTCCTGCTGTGTTTTAAGTGCAGATTTTCACATTAAATTATACGTTTTGAATTCAAATATTTGTACCTGTCAAGCCTAGAAGGACTTATTCACTCTGGGGGAACAAAATGGTCTTTGAAGGAAATTTAATCCAAATAATAGTTTAGTTTAGAAATTCTTGCCTCATAGTTTTATCTTTTGACTTGAGGTAGAGTTTTATATCAATGAGGTTGAATAAAGAGAATGTATGTGGAATTGATTTTTATCTTTTTTTTTCTGATTTGTAAATTTTAAATAAAACTTTTTATTAACTCTTTAAAAGGAAATAAATATGATCATTTATAACCCATGCCAAAAGGATGCATAAGTATGTAAACATAGGCCCTACATAAAATTTGGAAGTTGATTTTTTTTGTTTGTTTGTTTGTTTTCCAACTTATTGGAATAACAGCTAAATCGCTTTTGGTATACTAGAGAGAATCTTTTGACTGTTTGTGAGTGTTCCAGTTTGTTAAGATATAATCTTCCTACATCTCATTTCTCTGCTTTGTGTTTGTGCTGGAGAAGCAACTCCCTGGGTAGGTCAATTTCCATGAAATGCCACACTAGAGTATCACAGCATTAAGGAAAAGGGGAAGCTGTGGAGCTGTGGTCTCTCAAAAAAATAAAAACAAACAAACCAGAAACAGTAAAACCCTACATGAGCAAAAGACCTGAAGCTTCATGGTTTCAAGGCAATAATCCCCTACTGCTGTTTCAAAGATCACTCATTACGTAGTAAGATGTTAGCCAAGTTAAAGGGGAATAAAAATGTGTGTGTGTGTGTGTGTGTGTGTGTGTGTGCGCGCGCGCGCGCGTGTGCGCCTGTGTGATCTTTCAGTATAAGATTATTGCCTTGCTAAAACCATGAAGCTTCAGGCTCCATTCAAGCCTAGTGAGTCCAGCCTTTCATTTAACAAGATCCCGGGTGATAGGTATCCACATTTATATTCTGGCAGCCAGAGTCTGGTGATTACTGGCACGACATTAACAATAAGCACAGAGAGGAAATTCTGAGAGGCATGGCCATGGAATGACAGGGAACAGAAATGATCACTCCCCAAAAAAAAAAAACATTTACAAATATAAACCTTAGCAAATCCACCAACTCTAGCTGAGACACCTGCAACCTTAGCCACCAAGTTGCAGACACTACCATGATTCCTTCCTGACTTTCCTGGGCAGACAACCTCACCAATGTGTCCCAGAGCTACACCTCTCCAGAGCCCACTAGGGAAAGATAGAAACAGGCTGGAGGTGTGGATCCACCTGCTAACATCCACGTCCAGTGGAGAAGCAATTACAGAAGCCAGAACTCCCATCTTCTGCACTCCATAAGAAATTTTGGTCCATTGTTTAGTGGGGGAGAAATAATAGGGGAAGATCAACAGAGGGCTCTAACTCCCAACTCCATCAGGACCCAGAGAGAGAAGAGGAAAAAGACAGACCACTGGATATAGTAATAAGGTTATGTGTAGTTTGGAAAGGAAGAGAAGATGGGACCTTAAATAATAATAATAATAATTCAGTTATATACAAATATTGACAAATAGTTGTAAAAATGATAGTTAACTCATATCTGCAACTTTAGGAAAACTGTTGTAGTTTACAGTAGAGGGATCTAGGGATTCAGAGCTCTGGTGGTGGGAACTGCATGGAATTATATTCCTGTTGACATGTAATTTTGTAAATCACTAATAAAATAAAGTAAATATCAGGAGTCAGCAGTAGTGCAACAGGTTAAGTGCAAGTGGCGCAAAGCACAAGGACTGGAATAAGGATCCCGGTTCAAGCCCCCGCCTCCCCACCTGTAAGGGAGTTGCTTCACCAGAGGTGAAGTATATCTACAGGTGTCTCTCTTTCTCTCCTCCTCTCTGTCTTCCCCTCCTTTCTCCATTTCTCTCTGTCCTATTGATGACATCAACAACAACAACAACAATAATAAACACAATGATAAAACAACAAGGGCAACGAAAGGGAATAAATAAATATTTAAAAATAAAATAACATAAATATCAATACAGGAGGGGGGGAAAAAAGCACACTCAGGGCCTACAATGCTTAACTTTGGAATAGTCTATGGTATCAATTTCCTGAGACTTGTGAACTTATTTGCAAATAAAAAACACAAATGTAGTGCATGAGAATATCATAAAGGAAAATAATGTTGAAAACTTCTTCCTGTTTTTGCCTTTAAATATCCAACAGCTTGAGTGCTATCTTTTTTGGCACTCTCCCTCATTCCCACAAAAGGGACTATAGAAAGGGAAAGAGAAGAAAATACTGTTGTACTCCATTTACTGGGAACAGTCACTGCAGTTTTTTTTTTTCTTCTAACACCTCTTAATTTATGTTAGGCATTAAATTTTAAAGTTGCTTTCTCTCATTGTGAAAATGGCCCCACTTGTATGCCTTTAAATCAACTAATTTTATTTTGCAAAAAAAAAAAAAAATGCTAAATAAGTACTTAGGGGAAACACAGGGCCCCTGACCTCTAGGACTCTAGGGAGGCTTGTTTCTGTCATCCTTCCTGCACAGCAAAAGAGAAAAAATAGAGGGGGGAGGGGGGAATACAAAAACAAATTTGCTGAGCCACACATTTCAAGTTGTCGACAACCCCATCCACGAGAAAACAGAAGAAAATATATATGCTCTCTGTCCTGTCAAAAGGCTTTCGCCTTATCTTGAGAGACTGTCAGGGCAAGAACATCAGTGAATGGACAGGAGTCTATTAAATTAATAAGCTGCTGGATGGTGTCTGGAGAGTTATGATGCTCCATAAATCCAGTTTGATCATGGTGGACAAGGCTTAAATCTGCAGACTGCTAATATACATCCAGTTCTTGGATTGGATTTGAAGTTTTGTGCTGGAGACATGGAGATAGACCTGCAGCATGTGAATTAAGATTTATCCTTTTTTTTTACACTACTTACAGAAAAGAAAGCACCTTAGGAATCCTAGCCAATGTTACTGCTAGAAATGAAAGAAGTGCTGTCAAGGTGAAACTGTGACCTAGAAGCCCAGAATCAGACTTTGGTCATTGTGCTCAAGCAGCTCCATCAGACCTTAGTGTAAAAGGTCTGTGTGGAAGGAAAGATGCCTGAACTTATCTATAACCTATTTGATAGGGAAGCCTGTCAAATTCTATTCCTCTGTATTTATGACAGGAAGAAAACTAATGGTGTCAGATCTGCCCTAGAGTGGAAAAAATCAGGAAATATTTTCTTCACCCCATTAAATAAAATATAAGAAAGCCTTCTCTGTGATGTACATTTGAGTTTTTTTTTTTTCTTTTTTAGCTTTAGACTGCTTTAAGTCAAAGGACTGTGTTTTACTATTCAAAAAAATTTCCAAATAAATTTTTGGCTTTTGGTTGAAAATAACATAGTTGCATTGTGCTGATAAACATGATCTTTGGAATTAAAAAAAATAAAATTTGCTAAATCATGCAGTTCTTATTTGACTGGCTTATTATATTGGCTATAATATTTGACACTGAGGAAATTATTAGTTGCATGTTTATTTTATCAACTTAAGTTCTTGGTCTCAAGATTAACTTCTTCTTACCTTAAAATGTATTTATTAGAAAAATCTTGTGGTCTGGGAGGTGGTTCAGTGGATAAAGCACTGGACTCTCAAGCACGAGGTCCGAATCCCCAGCAGCAAATGTACCAGAGTAATATTTGGTTCTTTTTCTCTCTCTCCTATATTTCTCACTAATAAAATCTTAAAAAATATATAAAGAAATCTTTTTTAAAAAAAAAGTCATAAAAAGGGGCTTTGCTATAGGCAGTGCAACATTCATTTCAATGTACTTCAAAGTCTCTGTTAGAAGACTTCATCACAGATTTCAGGTGACAGAACTCATAAATTTGCAACCCCCCCACTTTGCTTTTCATTATTCACAAAGTTCATCCAGTGATATTTTATTTTATTGTTATTTTTAATAATAACAATAATTTTATTGTTATTTTTATTTATTGGATAGAGACAGCCAGAAATCGAGAGGGAAGGGGGTGATAGGGAGAAAGACAGAGAAACACCTGCTGCTCTGTTTTACCATTCGCAAAGCTTTTCCCCAGCAGGTGAGGAATGGGGGCTGGAATTCAGGTCTTTGCACATTGTTAACATGTGCGCTCAACCAGGTGCGCCACCTCCTGGCTCCTTCAATGACATTTTATTGAGCATCTACTATGTGGCAGTTATCTAGGTATTGAAGAGAACAGAAATAGACAATAACCCTGTTGGTAACATTTTAATTAAAATGATTAGTGATAAAAGCACTAAGTTAACTGATTCAAAGATTCACATTGTTCATACATGTGCACAGCTATAAGCACGCACACCCCCCACACACACACACAGTCTCTTCTTTCTTTCTTTCTTTCTTTCTTTCTTTCTTTCTTTCTTTCTTTCTTTCTTTCTTTCTTTCTTTTTTTTTTTTTTTGTTAACCAGAGCATTGCTCAGCTCTGGTTTAGGGTGGTGCAGGGAATTGAACCTAGGACTTTGTCGCCTCAGGCAGTAGATTCTCTTTGCATAACCATTATGCTATCTACCCCTGCCCTACACCATCTTCTTTACAAATAACAGACTGAGAGGAGAAACAAGAAGTTTCCTTGATCAGCACCTTTAAAAAAAAGTGTATTTATTTATTTATTTATTTATTTATTTATTAGATAAAGACTGAAATTGAGAGGGGAGGGAGACATAGGGAGAGAGACACCTGCAGCACTCCTTCACCACTTGTGAAGTTTTCCCCCTGTAGATAGGGACTGGGGGTTTGAACATAGGTCCTTGTGCTTTGTAACAGGTGCATTCAACAAAGCGCTCCACTATCCAGCTCCTGTTAGCCTCTCTTGATTCCTAATCTGCCAGAGGATATCCTTGATAATATCTGAAAATTACTGGGTTATTTCAGTGAACAGTTGTGGAATTCCCCACCCCCACCCCACCCCCAGGACACACACACATCTCACTAGTACATTTCAAACATTGCTGTCCTTCTTTTCTGTAACACCAATATACTGCCCATTAGCAATCAGGGATTAAATAGATGTTTTGATAATTACCTCATCCAGTTCAGTGGGAAATAAATCTCCCTATCACTCTCTCCTCCCACCACTGTAATCTTGTGTCTCCTGCCAGGAACTGCTTAAGAAAACAGATGAGTCCCACATTGTGCCCTGCAGGTCAGATAATTCTGGCTTTGTGGTACAAATAGGAGGGACTGGGTCTTCAAGGCCAATATTCTTAATGGGGACACCCTGCTTCTGGTTTTTCAAGTTAAGTTCTAGAGGCTGTGTAAAGAGAAGAGTATCAGCTGCTCTCAAAAGCAGAAAGGAGATATTATGATGCCTCTATAAAGAGACTAAGCAGATTTGAGCAATGCACGCTGAAGTTGTAATTTTTTTTAAGATTTTTATCTACTGGACATTCCATAAACAGTGTCTGTCTGAAAGTGTCTACTTATATAGGGATTCCAATTTTAAGTCCTATGAATAGTGAGAATTTAGAATGAGGACCTAATTGGAAGCACTCAAAAATATTTGCTGAAAAAAATAAATGGAATAAATATACATTATATGCTGTTCTTTCTTATTTTGTGCTGAGTCCCTAAGTCTGGAGAGAATAGACTGGGTTAGGAAGTAATGAAACAAATAATAATTTGTATATATATTATATTAAATATATAGTAAATATAATATAAATATTTATATATTAAATATATAGACATATAAAATATATATAAAATATATTTTTTCCTCCAGGGTTATCACTGTGGCTCAGTGCCTGCACCACAAATCCACTACTCCTGGAGGCCATTATTTTCCCATTTTGTTTCTCTTATTGTTGTACTTGTTGTTGTTATGGTTATTGTTGTCATAGCTATTGTTGGATAGGACAGAGAGAAATCGAGAGAGGAGGGGAAGACAAAGAGGAGGAGAGAAAGACACCTGCAGACCTGCTTTACTGCTTGCAAAGCAACCCCTGCAGGTGGAGAATAATGTATATTTAAATGTTAAGATAAGATGGTAGTTTTTCCAGTTGTTAAAGCTTTTCAGTCCTTATGAGATTTTTATATTATATGTGGTAGCAAGGTGTACATATTTTGTGTGTTGTTAGAGCATTGATCATGCAGAAGTATAAGGGCAGGATACCTGAGCCAAATATTAGCCTTTAGAGAGATAATCTTTGGAGAGACATAAAGGACAAACTAAATTTTGTTCAGGTGTACACGTTACAGCAAACTTGGTATTATGCAGATACTTTGCAATTATTGCTGTTGTTATAAGTGAAAAACCTATGAATGCATATTGGAGTCCAGGTTTGCCCACAACCTAACATTTCTGTAAACATAGTGATGCTCACTTTACCAATGTAGTTCTCTTATTACAAGAAAAACAATCCATCCATATTTATGAAGGAGATATCATGATATCACCCTGCTCCAACGTATGTGGTGCCCAGGATTGAAGCTTGTGCAAATTCTGTCTGCAGTCTCCAAGCCAAACCAGTTGCCCAAACATTTTCCTTTTAATCAGGCTAAAAGTGAACATGCAAATAAAAGTAATAAACCAATCTAGTTCCATAGGCTTGAATTGAGAGAAAAGTTAAAAAGTTTAGCTCCTTAAAGGAGCTAAACTCCTGTGTAAAGAAAAATGTAAATAAACTATTTTAGAAGAAAAAACTTTCCAATGCAATTAATTCTAATTTGCCTAATCGGTCTTTAAATTAATTTTGCTAAGCAATAACTTGCTTATAGGGTAAACTGGACAAATCTTAAGTATACAATCAAGATACAGACTACATTTGTCATCACAACAGATCCCCCATATTCCAAAAGTAAACCACTGTTGATTTTTATTAACATGGATTCATATTGTTCTTTCTTTCTTTCTCTCTTTCTTTCTCTTTCTCTCTCTCTTTCTCTCTCTCTTTCTTGCTTTCTTTCGTTCTTTCTTTTGTGCCTCCAGGGTTATCACTGGAGTTCAGTGCCTACACTATGAAGCCACTGCTGTCTAATAATACAAAAGAGAAATAAAGGCCCCCAAAGTGAAGTCCCTGTCTACTCACACACTAAGATTACTGGGAAAACTTTAAATTTCATTCATTTTTGAATCACATTGGTGTTAGGCAGTCAAGTATTATTTTGTATTTCTCTATGAAGCCACTGCCTGGCGGCTTTTATTTACTTATTTCTTCAATTTTATTGGATAGAACAGAGAGAAATTGAGAGGCAAGGGGAGATAGGGAGAGACAAAGAGATACACCTGGCAGACCTACTTCACCTCTTGTGAGGCATCCTCCTGCAGGTGGGGAGTCAATACCACATGAGCTTAACTGGGTGCGCCACCACCCGGCCCCTCTATTCTTAAACTTCATATAAACAAAATCAAATCCTAGATTGAATACTTGATGACTTCTTTTAGAGACCTCTTCATGTCACTGTGTGCATCAGTAGTTCCTTTTGTTACTGATGAGAATTCCATTGTATTAAGACACCGCCGTGTTTATCCATTCTCCTTCTAACAGGTATTTCCACATTTTTTAGCAATGAACTCCACAAAAGAAAGAATCAGTGTTCTTGAGAGTCTGGAAAGCCCTGAAAGCTATGACCTCAAATTATGGGACAATTTTGACTAAAAGAGGTCTCACACAAGAAGAGGTACATGAGTCAAAATCCTTGCTTTTGTATTTCAGTGACCTGCAAATCTTCCTGACCCCAATCAGCCTTTAGGAATCAAAGCAAACTGCATCCTTAGATTTCTCCTATAATCACAATTCTCCTCAGTTATCTTCTTAACCGCCTAACCAATGTGATTCAAAGATGAATGAAATTTAAAGTTTTCCCTGTGATCTTTGTGTGTGAGTAGACAGGGACTTCACTTTGGGGGCCTTTATTTCTCTTTTGTATTATTAATTGCCTTCTACAAAGAAACAGAGCTATCTTAAAAGCACTTTGAAATCCCTGGATGAAAACAATCAAAGCTATGGAAAATATCTGCATTATTATATCAGTTAATAGGCAATTGAAGCTATGAAAGGAATAACCAGAAAGACAAATGAATGGCCAAGAGGTAAAACAATTATTTAAAGGAGAAGTAATGGGTCGTACTAACCAGGATTCTGAGAACAAGAATGAAACTTAGATCAGGAGGAGATGGATCATAAGGAAAAGTGGTAGACTTTAACTTAATTAGAGGTTTTTGAAAATAGACACTACCAGACAATATCAGATAGCTTTGATGCATTAATATAAATAAGTTAAATCATCAATAACAGTCATAGACTGTGCCTTGATCTGTATTTTACTGAAGTTTATGTACCATGCTGAAAATGCATTTTTGAGAAACTCCTCAGGATTTAAAATGCTCAGATGTTTAAAAAAACATAAGAGAAAATAAAATGAAAATTCTGAGAAACAAGAAATCATACATTTAATAGCAATTGTCTTTGATGCCCTAACCTTCAACTCTGAAAATATGATGAACTAATGTGGTTGATCTGTTAGTTGAAACAAATGTTCAAAAATGTTGGAACGGAAGCATATGAGACATGAGGGAGTGAGCTGGCCAGCTGAAAAGCTCACTGATAGTAGAGGATGGGCAATTCATTTAAAAATACAAGAATAAATAAAATGACATAAAACATACAATTGCTGTGATCTGCTTGTCATATATATATATTTGCAAAGAGAACTATAGATGTTTGTATGGAATTAAACTGCAAAGATCTTTAACACTGCAATTAAAGAATAGAATAATAGATATAAACAAGATTCAAACCTTTGCAGAAATTTCAGAGAACTGTGTTTTATTTGGATACATTAAGTATTATAAGGATAAGACTGATACATTTTCAATACTTTATACGATTATAAACTATAATATGGAATTATATGCCACTTTCTACAACTCTGTTCTAAAAAATAGGGTAAAGATCAATTTTTAGTAACCTTCTTTGGGGGGGGCACTGGTTGGTGGTTCATCTGGTTGAGTTCATATGTTATGGTGTCCAGGGATCCGGGTTCACTTCCTCTCCTGCAGGGGAAGTGCTTCACAAGTGGTGAAGCAGTGTTGCAGATGTCTCTCTCTCTAGCTCTCTTTGCCCCATCAATTATCTCTGTCTCTATCCAATTTTTAAAAAATAAAAAGTAATAATAAGTATATAAACTTTTTTTGCAGATTAAAGTTTCTTTCTTAAAACTTACCATTCAATCAAGATTAAATAACTGTTAGCATTCGTGAAGAACCATAATTTCCTTGAAATAAAAAAAAAGGTACATATTTTATCCCGATACTAAAAAAATGTTTGGAAAGGAAAGTTTAAACTTTTATTCAGTTATTTTTATTTTTTATTGGGTAGCCACAGAGAGAAATAGAAGGGGAAGGAGAAGGTAGAGAGGGAAAGAGACAGAGAGAGACACCTGCAGCCCTGCTTCACCACTCTTGAAGCTTTCCCCCTGCAGGTGAGGACCAGGGGCTTGAACCTGGGTACTTGCGCACACTGTAATGTAAGCACTTAACTAGGTGTACCACTGCTTGGCCCCAACTGTTATTTTTTTTTACTTGTGTTTTAATAATGGTTTGTGAGAATGAAAGATCCCAATAGTCCACAATTAACCTGAGCAAAGTTCTGTGCCCTCCTACCCCGACAGCCACCAATGACAACCACTATAGTTCCTACAAAGCCTTAGAGTCAGGCTGGCTGGCTCTTTCTTTCTTTCTTCTTGCATTTCTTTCTTTCTTTCTTTCTTTCTTTCTTTCTTTCTTTCTTTCTTTCTTTCTTTCTTCATTCCTTCCTTCCTTCCTTCCTTCCTTCCTTTCTTTCTTTCTTCCTTACTCCCTTCCTTTTCTTGTTTTTTTTTTTGCTAGTTCATGTGCTTTCTTTTTTTATGTATTTTTTTATTTAAGAAAGGGTAAATTAACAAAACCATAGGATAGGAGGTGTACAACTCCACACAGTTCCCACCACGCAACCTCCATATCACATCCCCTCCCCTGATAGCTTTCCCATTCTCTATCCCTCTGGGAGCATGGACCCAGGGTTGTTGTGGGTTGCAGAAGGTGGAAGGTCTGGCTTCTATAATTGCTTCCCCGCTGAACATGGACATTGACTGGTCGGTCCATACTCCCAGTCTGCCTCTCGCTTTCCCTAGTAGGGTGGGTCTCTGGGGAAGCTGAGCTCCAGGACACATTGGTGGGGTCTTCAGTCCAGGGAAGCCTGGCCGGCATCCTGGAACCTGGTGGCTGAAAAGAGAGTTAACATACAAATCCAAACAAATTGTTGAGCAATCATGGACCCAAATGTTGGAATAGTGGAGAGGAAGTGTTAGGGGAGTACTCACTGCAAACTCTAGTGTATTTCTGCTTTCAGGTATATATTTTATACTAGTTTCTGGATATTTGTGAACATATGCTCTCTCTCACAGAACCTGGTGTATATCTAGGTTTTGGGACTTTGTTAGAAAGTGAACCACCTGGGATGGAATTAGAGAATACTATGAAAGGAAAGGTCTCACCTGAGTAATGAAGCTGAAGGGTTGTCATTCCACACCTGAAGTCTCTGGACACAGTCTGAGCTGAAGCATGTTGAGGTGGCAATCATCACGTTGATTAGGTTGCGATAGGCAGATGCACTGTTATTTGATATGGATTGGGAGAGGCATGCTGGAAAGTGGCTCCTATCCTAAGGTTCCAGAACTGGGGGAAATATAGACTCTATAGTGGAGATGTGAGGTTCCTGCTCTCTTAGGGTTCAAAAAGACAATGGATAGTTATTGTTATCATCACATTATTTGGTAATTGGGTTAACTTTGAAAAGTCCTTTTGTTAGGGTTTGCTGTATAGTACCCAGTATCTTGTATATAGCTGTGCCTCCAGTTGCTTCAGATCTACTTGGTCTAGGCTTTTGAGAGAGTCCGCATATCAAATATACAGCCTATATATTAAAAAGACTCAGTCTGTGTTTTAAAAACTTCGAGACATACAATTAATTTCCCACTCTCATATTAATTAACTAGTGATTTATATGACTACACTTTACTAGGAGTGTACATAAACAACATTCCCACCACCAAAAGACTGTGACCCATCCCATTCCCAACCCCCACCGGCCCAGGAAGCTGCATGTCTACACCTCACCTCAGGGTTTTTACTTTGGTGCCCTACTTTCAATTTAGTCAGATCCTGCTTTTAGTTTCCCTTTCAGATCTTCTTTCTCAACTTCTGTTGATGAGTGGGATCATCCCATACTCATCTTTATCTTTCTGACTTAGCTCACTTAATATAATTCCTTCTAGCTCTGTCCAAGATGGGTTAGAGAAGGTGGGTTTATTGTTCTTGATAGTTGTATAGTATTCCATTGTGTATATATACCACAGCTTTCTCAGCCACTCATCTGTTGTTGGGCACCTGGGTTGCTTCCAGGTTTCAGCTATTATGAACTGTGCTGCTATGAACATAGGAGTACACACCTCTTTTTGGTTGGGTGTTACAGAGTCCTTGGGGTATAACCCCAGGAGAGGAATTACTGGATTATATGGAAGCTCCATGTCTAGCCTTGTGAGAGTTCTCCAGACTGCTCTCCACAGAGGCTGTACCAATTTACATTCCCACCAGCAATGAAAAAGGGTTCCTCTGTCCCCACAGCCTCTCCAGCATTTGTTGCTTCTGTCCTTTTTGATGTATGCCATTCTTACAGGAGTGAGGTGGTATCTCAATGTTGTCTTAATTTGCAGTTCTCTGACAATCAGTGACCTGGAGCAGTTTTTCCTATGTTTGTTAGCCCTTTGGATCTCCTCTAAGGTGAATGTTTTGTGCATATCCTCTGCCCATTTTTGAATGGGGTCATTTGCTTTTTTGGTGCTAAGTTTCCTGAGCTCTTCGTATATTTTGGTGATTAGTTTCTTGTCTGATGAATGGCATGTGAAGATCTCCCATTCTGTGAGGGGTCTCTTTGTTTAATAGTTTCTTTGGATGTGCAGAAGCTTTTCAGTTTGATGTAGTCCCATTGGTTTGTTTTTACTTTAGTCTTCCTTGCAATTGGGTTTATTTCATCAAATATGCCCTTGAGGTATAGGTGGGAAAGTGTTTTACCAATGTTTTCCTCTAAGTATTTGATTGTTTCGGATCTAACATCCAGGTCTTTGATCCATTGGGAGTTGATTTTTGTTTCTGGTGAGATAAAGTGGTTCAATTTCATTTTTCTGCATGTTTCAACCCAGTTTTCCCAGCACCATTTATTGAAGAGAGCCTCCATCTTCCATTTAATACTCTGGACCACCTTATCCAAGATTAGATGTCCATAGGTGTGGGGATTTATTTCTGGGCTTTCAATTCTGTTCCACTGGTCTCTGTGCCTATTTTTGTTCCAGTACCAGGCTGTTTTGATGATGATGCCTTTATAATATAATTTGAGATCTGGGAGTATGATGCTTCCATTTCTGTTTCTTTTCCTCAAGATGGTTTTGGCAATTCTAGATGTTTTCAGGTTCCAGATAAATGAATATAGTGTTTGTTCTATTCTCTTAAAGAAGCTTGGTGGAACTTTGAGGGGTATTGCATTAAATTTTGTATATGGCTCTGGGGAGAATATTCATTTTGATGATATTTATTCTTCCAATCCATGAGCATGGGATGTCTTTCCATTTCTTGGTATCAGTTTCTATTTCCTTGAGTAGCGGCTCATAGTTTTCAGTATACAAGTCTTTCACTTCTTTGGTCAACTTTATTCCTAGGTATTTGATTGATTTTGCTGAAACAGTAAATGGGAGTGATGTCTGGATGTCTTCTTCTTCATATCTAGTGTTTGCATAAAGAAATGCCACTGATTTTTGTACATTGATTTTGTAGCCTGACACCCTGCTATATTGCCTAACAACTTCCAGTAGTTTTCTGATGGATTCTTTAGGTTTTTCTATGTATACTATCATATCATCTGCAAATAGAGAGAGCTTGACTTCTTCCCTTCCAATCTGTATTCCTTTGATTTCTTTCTCTTGCCTGATTGCTATGGCAAGAACTTCCAATATTATGTTGAAGAGTAATGGTGACAGTGGACAGCCCTGTCTAGTCCCCGATCTGAGGGGGAATGCTTTCTGCTTCTGTCCATTGAGTATGATGTTGGCTGTTGGTTTCCTATATATGGATTCCACTATCTTGAGGAATTTCCCGTCAGTTCCCATTTTTTGTAGAGTTTTGAGCATGAATGAGTGTTGGATTTTGTCAAAGGCTATCTCTGCATCTATGGAGATAATCATGTGGTTTTTGGCTTTGCTTTTATTGATGTGGTGAATGACATTGATTGACTTACGGATATTGAACCAGTCTTGCATTCCTGGGATGAATCCCACTTGGTCGTGATGAACAATTTTTTTTGATATGCTGCTGTATCCAGTTGGCCAATATCTTGTTTAATATCTTGGCATCTATGTTCATCAGAGATATTGGTCTGTAGTTTTCCTTTTTTGTTGTGTCCCTATCTGCTTTTGGTACTAGGGTGATGTTGGCTTCATAGAAGGTGGAAGGGAGTATTCCTGTTTCTTCAATCTTATGGAAAAGCATAAGAAGTATGGGTACTGTTTCCTGAAAGTTTTGTAGAATTCGTTTGTGAAGCCATCTGGTCCAGGACTTTTGTTGTTGGGGAGATTCTTAATAATGGTTTCAATTTCTTTGTCTGTGATTGGTGCATTTAGGTTTTGTAGTTCTTCTTGGTTCAGTTTTGAAAGGGCATATGCTTCTAGGAATTGTTCCATTTCTTCCAGATTCTCTAGCTTGGTGGCGTATAGTTCTTCACAAAAGTTTCGCATGATTTCCTGGATTTCTGTGGTGTCAATTGTGATATCTCCTCCATCTTTTACAATTCTATTAATTTGAGTCTTCTCTCTTTCTTGTTTGGTGAGTCTGTCTAGGGGTTTGTCAATTTTGTTTAATCTTTTAAAGAACCAACATTCGGCTTCATTGTTCTTTTGTATTGTTCTCTTATTTTTGATGTTGTTTATTTCTGCTCTAATTTTAGTGCTTTCTGTGCTTCTGGTTGCTTTAGGGTTCCTTTCTTCCTCTTCCTCTAAGTCTTTGAGGTGTGCAGTAAGGTCATTTATTTTAGCTTTTGTTTAATATGTGATTGTAGGGCTATAAGTTTCCCTCTCAATACTGCTTTAGCTGTGTCCCAAATATTTTGATAGGTTGTGTCTTCATTTTCATTTGTTTTCAGGAACACTTGAATTTCTTGCTTAAATGACTCTCTGATCTATTAGTTCTTAAGGAGTATGTTGTTTAGTTTCCGAATTCTGTGACTTTTAATAGTTTTCTGTTTGTTCTTAAATGTTAGTTTTACTCCACTGTGGTCTGAGAAGATACTTGAGATGATTTCAATGTTCTTGAAATTATTGATGCTGTCTTTGTGGCCTAACATGTTGTCTATCCTTGAGTATGTGTTATGTGAATTTAAAAAGAATGTGTATTCAAGTTTTTTGGGGTGAAGGACTCTGAAAATGCCCAAGAGGTCTAGTCTGTCCATCTCTTCATTTAATTCTCTTGTATCTTTGTTGATTCTCTGCTTTGTTGATCCGTCTAAGAGTGATAGTGGGGTGTTAAAGTCTCCCACTATTGTTGTATTACTATTGATGTATTTTTGAAGTTCTTTCAGTAGGTGCTTCTTGTATTTAGATGGTCCTTCATTGGGTGCATAGATGTTAATAATTGTTAAGTCTTCTTGGCTGATTGATCCTCTAATCATTATGTAATGTCCTTGCCTATCTTTTATTTATCTTTTATTATTTAATTTAAGATCTATTGTGTCTGAGATGAGAATGGCTGTTCCTGCCTTTTTTTGTGGTCTGTTAGCCTGTATGATAGTTTTCCATCCTTTCACTTTAAGTCTATGTTTATCTTGTTGTGTCAGATGGGATTCTTGCAAGCAGCATGTATGGTTTGGTTATGTTTTCTGATCCATCCCCCCACTCTGTGCCTTTTGATGGGTTAGTTTAAGCCATTGACATTTATTGATATTATGGATTAATGTATTGTAGTGCCATTGTTCAACAAATTTTTTATTTGCTCTGATATATTGCAAGTATTATAGTGATGTTCTTTTTTATAAGAGGTCTTTTAGAACTTCTTTCAGGGCTGGTTTGGTGATGGTTGCCTCCTTTAACTGTTGTTTGTCTAAGAAGGTTTTGATCCCTCCATCTAATTTGAATGAAAGTCTATCAGGATATATGATCCTTGGTTGAAACCCTTTTTCATTCAGGGCTCTATAGATATCTTGCCATTGTCTTCTGGCTTTTAGAGTTTGAGTGGAGAAGTCTGCTGATAGTCTTATGGGTTTTCCCCTGTATGTGAATTTTTTTTTTCTCTTGCAGCCTTTAGGATCCTTTATCCTTAAGTGTTCTCATTATGACTATGATGTGTCTTGGTGTCTTCAGGTCTGGGTTGATTCTGTTTGGAGCTCTCGGTGCCTCTTGAATCTTAATGTCCTTTCTGTTATTCAGGTCTGGGAAGTTTTCTTCTATAATTTTCTCTAGAATGTTTGCTTCCTCTTCCTCTCTTTCTTCCTCTGGCAGGCCAATTATACGAATGTTACTTCTTTTGAGATCATCCCATATGTCTCTGTTGTTGTTTTCAGTGTCTCTCAATCTCTTTTTGAGCTCTTTCACCTCTTTCTTCATTTTCTCTAACTCATCCTCTGTCTGACTAATTCTGTTTTCTGCTTCTGTTAGTCTGCTTTCCCTTCCCTCAGCTTCTTTCCTCAGTTCAGCTATTTCAGCTTTCAGTTCTCTAATTGCCTCAAGATAATCAGTATTTTCCTTGGGGGTCTCGACTGTTGTTTCTCTAATACTGCCATTCCTTTCCTCCAATGTTGTTTTCATTTCTGTGATTAATAAGTTTATTATTGCTTGCATACTTTTCTTATCTATGGTTACTTCTGACTGATTTGTAGTTTCTTCTGGGCTCTTGTCTTCATTCATTTTAGTAGCAGTCTTATTTGATCTTTATCTACCCATTTTTTTGATTTGTGTGTTTCTTATTTTTATGTTCTATTGTTCCTCAGTTGTTGTGTTTTGAGTACAAGCAACACTGTACTAATTACCTTTATGACAAATGCAATCACCAACCTCAGGAATTACAATAGCAACTGAAGCAAGGATTGAAGTGGTTTAATCACTACCAGTTAGCCAAACAATGTCTCCAGTCCGTGAAAAAATAGCAACCAAGTCCAAGTGAAGAAGAAAGAGAAAAGAAAGAAAGGATAGCAAGAATAGACAGTTATGCAAATCTACTATCCACTGTATATTCTAGGGGTAACAAGAGGGGAAAGGGAAGTAGAGCAAAGATACACACATAGAGAGTCCACTCTGAGTCAGATTTCTTTCCCAAAATAATTCACAGATGAATATCAGTGAATTCAGAAAGACAAAGAAGAAGGAAGGAAGAAATGGAAGACAGGATATGTTTATAAAAAAAGGAAATTGCTTTAAAAAAAAACGGAGGGAGAGGGAACAATAACACAGCACCATTACACCACCCAGCCTCCTTGTACTCCCATGTGGAGCCAGGATTTGAGCCTGGGGCTTTGCATATGGTATAGTGTATGACCTACCGGGTAGGCTATAACCTTTCCTTGCATTTCCATTTTAATAACAGCTTGCAGTATTGAAAAAAAAATAAGCCAGAATAGGCATCATATACTTCTTATGAAATGAAGACTTATATGCATAAATTTATATGATTTTATTTATGAATGATTAAGAGGCATGAATTTTTACTTTCACCAGTGACTTAAATCAGGTTGCTGACAGCAACATGAAGTAGTGTATTTGTATTGCAAAATTACTTAGACAAAAAAAAGACAGTATATTGAAGAATGTTATATATATGTGTGTGTGTGTGTTTATATAAATGTGCTTATATGTGTAGACACACATCTTGCCCCCCTTTTTGCCTCTAGGGTTATAACTGTGGCTCAGTGCCAGCACTACAAATGCACTGCTCCTAGCGACCATCTTTTTTTTCTTGGGATAGTGCAGAGAGAAACTGAGAGATGAGGGAAAGGTAGAGAAGGAGAGAGAGGGGCCCAGAGGTGGCGCACCTGGTTGGGCTCACATGTTACAGTGAACAAGAACCCGGGTTCAAGCCCCCAACCCCCATCTGAAAACAGAAAGCTTTGTGAGGGGTGAAGCAGTGTAACAGGCATCTCTCTGTCTCTTTCCCATCTCTATCACCCCTCCCCTCTCAATTTCTAGCTGTCTCTACCCAATAAATAAATAAAGATAATTTTTGGAAGAGAGAGATGAGAGAGAAAGACACCTACAGACCTACTTCACTGTGATCCCTCTGCAGGTGGGGGGGGGCGGGGGCTGGGAGGACTCAAACCTGGATCTTTGTGGGATCCTTGTGCTTTGTAGTATGTGTGCTTAACCATGTATGCCACTGCCCGGCCCCCAAACATGTCCTTCTTTAATAATCGTGGTGAAACTTCACATTTGTTAATTGTGAGAAATGGAACTTCTTGTATCACCTTGCCCTTTAGCTCCACATTAAAGTACTGTTTTAGCTTTGAATAATTTGATAGTGATTGTTTATCTCTCGATGCATTTGGATATTCATAAACTCTCACTGCTACTACATAGAATTTCAGATCATATATGTAGAATGCATCATATTGTACACATAAAAAAGATAATAAATATAGAACATAAACCAGCTTTAAATATACCCTAGTTTATCTTTCTCATTCCAACACCAGAAAGTAGGCTTGCTGCTAAACAAAATATTGTTGGTAAAGAGGGTTATGCTTTTAATGGTCAAAATTTGTAATCAGAGAAATGCGTAAAATGCCCAAACTAGTGATATTAGTAATATTTATATTTGATACAACAGTTTTAGTCTGAATTATGCAATGCTGTGTGAGTAGCTTAATAAACAAGCTTTAAAACCCCAGCTACTTGATTAAGAGCAGGATGGCTTTGTGACAGCCCCATTTGTAATCAAATCCGTAAAAGATGACAAGGGACAGAAATAGGCACCATTTATATTAAGAACAGTTTTTGAGGTTTTGTATGGGTGTAGACTCATTCTTCAGTGGCATTTTATGAAGAAGCTCCTTTTGATGTTGAGGAGACTAACACATCCATGGGCTTTCTGTTCATGTGGTTTGTTTGTTTTAATTTCTGTAAATATATGTCTGTATAATTCCTTTCCCCTAAAGACTCATATCTCTCTAGGATATATTCTGGGGTATATTGGACTTTTGGTAGAGGAGTAAATTCATAAAAATTGCCCCTTTAAATACAAGGAGTTAATGTTCCTAGTCATTAGGCCAACATAATGTACTACTACCAGTGGTCTGCTGGCAGTAGAGTGTCAATAGAGGCTCCAGGGAAGTGCCAACAAGTGCATCACTTTTCTTCCCTTTTTTCTTAATTTTTTTAAAATTCCTATGAGATACTGTGACCCCCCACACCCATGGCTGAACTAAAGTTGTGTCAATGGGGTACTTGCACCATAAAGACTGAAATGTTAAAGAAAGCTACAAGGAAGAGCTTTGAGGCAAGGTTTCAAGCTTTGTCATCACGCTTGAAGAATTTTCTGTTTAATGTACTGTAATGCAGTATTCAGTGGGGACACGTTTAATTGAGTTTTACACAACCCAGTTGGGAGTAGCGCTGCAAGGTAGGTGATGTCTAGGTTTTTAATCTTCCACTCCAGAGAGGCTTGTTGACGGAGAGGTTCTTTCTCTTTGCGAGGAAAAAAAAGGAAGCTTGAGAAATGATACATCCGTGGATAAAACCAATTGGCAACCCCCAAAGGAATGAGGGCGATAAGACGAATCCAGCACTTGTAAGAAATAAAAGAATCCAACTGTTCATTTAAATGAGAAACAACACTTGTGATGGAGGAGGACAGGAGGCTGGGCTCGGGAATGGGGAGGAACCCAGTCTGATAGAACCAGGGATGCCTGAGGATGAAATTCCAGTAAAAGATCGGTGGCTTATGGGGTAGGGGCAGTGGGCAGAATTAACAAGGAGATACTTAGGGGTGTGTGTCTTTAAGGAAGATAAGAAAGGGAACATTTTTACATTAGGAACAATGAAAAGTGTGTGTGTGTGTGTGTGTGTGTGTGTGTGTGTGTGTGTGTGTGTGTGTGTGTGTGTGTGTTGAAGTGGGGGTGCAGTTATTACATAAACATTTACAGTGAGTCACCATTTCTTTGCAGATCCTTAGCACTTCCATCCACATGGGTAAAAATAGCACTGGACCTTGTCAAAAGTGCAAAATAATACTTTACACATCAGATAAATAATACTTTACACATCCAAGATATTAAACTTACTTAGCTCAGGCAGTCCCTTTCTCTCCCTCATTAGCGGTTTAAGCAGGCAAAGGCACGAAGCAGTTACAGCATCCAAAGACTGCATTTCTTTTCTGTTTTGTCTCCATGACACTAGGCTTAATATGTAGCTCCAGCTAGAGTTGGTCCAAGAAGCCTTTGGAGAAAAAAAAAAAAAGTATGAGTTATTCACCTTCTGGTTCCTAGCAGAGGAAGACAACTAGAAAAAGTAATTCTTAGTATGATTGTGTATTTGAAACATCTGCTTGTAAAGGAATAGTGCTGCTTGTTTCTCTACTATACCTCTTTGGATGTTGTACGTAACTGGGAGGATGATGTTTAATATGTCTATAAGCCCATTCCAGGAGAAAATAGTTCATAAGAGAATGAAATGCAGATTCTCCTGAGCTTCCCCACTCCACCTGCAAGAGAAACAGACCTTGAAGAATGTTATGCTATCTTTCATCAGTGTTAGTGGCATGCAGATAACTAAGGTATTGTTGCCTGTCAAGATTGTTGCTAATTTAGGACTGCTGACATGGTGCCTGGTAGTCTACTTTGGGGTATATGGTTGCCATGGGAGTCACTGTGATTTCATTCTTTAAAGTTAATTTGCTGGAGCCTGGTGCAACTATTTGATCACACACTTAACCATGTGCACAGACCCTAGTTCAAGTCCCTAGTTCCCATATGCAGGGGGAAAGCTTCACAAGTGGTCAGGTAGAGCTGCAGGCATCTTTCTGTCTCTCTCCCTCTCTCTCCCTCCCCCAATTCCTCTCTGTCTCTATCTAATAGTAAATAAATAAATAAGTAACTTTAAATTATAAATGAATAACATATTTAGAAAACAAGCCTATAAATTAAAAAAATAAATTTTAAATTGCTTTATTAAGCATACATCTTTAGTAGTATGTACAATGTAAAACATGGAAGACTAATTAGATCAGGACGTTCTTCCATGCCTGATGCTTAGAAGTCCCTGGTTTTTTGTTTTTTGGTTTTTTTGCCATTTTCCCCCCTTTTGTTGCCCTTGTTGTTTATCATTGTTGTGTTGCTGTCATTGTTGTTGGATAGGGCAGAGAGAAATAGAAAGAGGAAGACAGAGAGGCAGAGATACAGACTCTTGCAGACCTGCTTCACTGCTTGTGAAGCAACCTCCCTGCAGGTGGGGAACTGAGCTCAAACCAGGATCCTTATGCTGGTCCTTGTGCTTTGCACCATGTATGCTTAACCCGCTGCCCTGATTAGTCCATTCTTAATAGGAATTCAAATCTAGTAGGAACTAACCCAGTCACACCAATAAATATAAAACTTTTAGTAGAAAAAAGACTTGTGATTGAGATTTTGACAATAAAAATATAAAAATATGTTGTTTCATAATTTCCGCAAGAGACCAGAAAAGACTGAAACTCCAACTGTTTGAGAGGTTATGGGAATAAAGGGACTCTCCTACATTACTGGTGGGAATGTCAGTTTGGTCTGGTCACTGTGGAAAACACTCTGAAGACTTATCAGAAATCTAGAAATGGATTTACTCTATGACCCAGCAATCCCTCTCATAGGGACTTATCCAGAGAAAACAAAAACAAAAAAAAAAGGCTTATTCACACCAATGTTCATTTTAGCACAGTTTGTAATAGTTTGGAAACAACCAGCATGACCAAGTTATGGTGCATATGCAATGGAGTATGACACAGCTGTTAAAAAGATAAGATCATCTCCTTTGTAATAGTGTGGTCAGTACTCGAATGCATCATGTTGAGTGAAACAAACCAGAAAAAGAAAGACCAGTACTAAAAGTTCTCACTTATGAGCAGAACTTAAGAACAGAGAACAGTAAGAGAAAACATAATGTATATCTTGGACTAAGTGTGGTGTATTGCACCAAAGCAAAGAGTACTGGGGAAGGAGAGGAGGGTGAAGAGACAATAAGGTCTTGTATCTCCTAGACACCAATCAAGGGGAGATAAAAGATTGTGCCTATGTGTTAGAAACTCCTGTAAACTACTAACTTCCCAGTAAAATCTTGAGAGACCCCTTGAAACATTTTACACAGATCACTTGTTATACACAGTCATTCAACAAAAGCTTGTTGTGTGCCTACTTTGTGCTAGATATTGTTCTAGGTGTTACTATAGTGATCAAAATATGACTATTTCTGCTCTCATGGAGTTGACAGGATAGCATTTTAATGATCCTGAAAGTGTTATGGCTTTTTTATTTGAAAAATAAAGGCAATATCAGATCAGAAAAGTCATTTTTAAATTATTTATTTATTATTGGATGGAGACAGACAGAAATTGAGAGGGATGGAAGAAATAGAGAGGGAGAGAGAAAGGGAGACACTTATAGCCCTGCTTCACCACTCATGAAGCTTTCCCCCTGTAGGAGAGGACCAGGGACTGGAACCTACCTAGTACCTTGCATACTGTGATGTGTGTGCTTAACTAGGTGCACCACCACCTGGCGCCCAAGGTCAGTTTGTTAAAGCAAATACACTGACATGAAATTTGTAAATTACATCCTCTTGAGAGGAAATTACTGAAAAGCACACCAAGAGTAAGCTTATAGAGGCACTATAAAAACCAACACATGATTCTAGAAACAGACTAATCACAATCTGCTGATAGTTCTCAGTGACTTTAGTCTGCTAAGCATAAAGTATAGGACCCGATTAGGATAACAATGAAAGAAGTGAAAAAATAGATGACATAATTTATATAAGTCTGTTTTTGAGTAGGAACCTATAATGATTACTTGTGTATTTCTCTAAAACACTAAGGATATAGATTTTTCTCCCACTTTATTAGGTAGCTAATGGTTTGTAATGCAGCTGTGGACATGTAAGCTTGAGCTCTCAACTCCCCATAACAGATGTCTATGTGATACTCTGTTTCAACTTAGGTTCTTTTCTGTCATCATGCACCTGCACCCCAGTGACCTTGCATCCCGTCCCTTTCCTTTCTTCACCAGGGTCCTTTGCTTGGTGCAACAGTGTAGGTGTTTTTTGACACTTAGATGAGAAACCACCTCATTTTGTTTAAGCCATAATGTTAGACTTAAAGTGCAGATCATTTCAACCTCTGCCCAAGGGTAGTTACAAATGTCAGCTATATTTTGGTTCATAATCAAGACCAAAATGTAAAGGAAACCATTCATTAAAATACATGTCTGCAGAAAAGTCATTTGAGGGTTTGTCTTCTTTCTGGCATAATGTGGAAGTGCGTGAACTGTCAGAAATCCAAGTCCAAGTTCAAGTCTATAGAACCTAAGTTCAAGCTCTGGCTCAGCTACAAAGTGTAAGGCACGTTACCTAAATTGCATGACTTTATATTCTCAATTAAAGAAATAGAGGTAAAACTCAACTATGAAAGATCCTTCTGAGGAATAAATTATAAAGGATATAATGCATATTATGATATATGAGTTATGTACCGTAATGCAGGGTTCATTTTCTTAGCACTTGACAAATACTATGTAACTATGAAAATGTGAACAAGTCCATGTTTATGGGAACCTCTTATAATACATGGATAGGAATCAATAGTTAAGGACATTTTCCAGTAAATTGTATGGTTGATTTCTAAGATATGGAGTTATCATTATTTGAATTCTTAATCTTGAGTCTGGAGCTGATACTTGTGTTGAATGTTTCTATGGAATACAGTTAATTTTGGGGGATGGGGGGATAGTAACTAACTCTAATTAAAAGGATTACCGTTTCATAAAACATTTTCATCTGCTCTCTTATTAATGCTCTCCTTTTGTAGAAAATGTAAACTAATAAAGCTTATTTTTCTTTTATTTAAAGATTTTATTTATTTATTCATGAGAAAGATAGGAGGAGAGAGAGAAAGAACCAGACATCACTCTGGTACTTGTGCTGCCAGGGATCAAACTCAGGATCTCATGCTTGAGATTCCAACGCTTTAGTTACTATACTACCTCCCAGACCAGAAGCTTATCTTTTCTGTAGTCAAGAAAATACTGGAAGGGTCAATGTGTAGACTCAATGACTGGACTATAGAAAAAATAGTGGAGATGTCTGATTTTCTATCTCATCCTAACATACCTTCTCCAAAGAATAATATCCTACTACAATTTTGTGTAAGCTTGTTCAAAACTACTGCATGAAAGATTCAGATATATGTTCAGTTTTCTTCTAAGGGTCCCCATTTTCTTTTCCTGTGGTCCATACTTGCAAGTTCAGGCCTTAAAAATCACTTGATAATCTACATATAGGAATATAACTAGCTGGCTCCATCTGTAGGTGATCATATATACTGACAGTTTGAAAAATATGGCCCACCCACTATGGATCTTCCAAGACACTTTCAGAAAACCATAGCATCAAAACTACTTTTGCAGTACTACTGAGATGTTACTTGTTTTTTCTGTTGTATTGACATTTGTTCTGGTGATACAAAAGGAATGGTTGGTAAAACTCCTGAAGTTAATCGTACCAAAGTTAGTGCATCACCACACACTCAAAAGTCAATACAAAAAAAAAAAGATAGCGCCATCTAACGTGTGTGTAATATAGCAGTGGGAATCAATGCTTTCATTAAATCTAAAAGCTGAAGTGTCTTTCTATTATTTTTTCATAACAAAGTGTCTTTCTATTATTTTTCATAACTGCCTTATATGTATTTTCATAAAAAATACATATAAGGCAGTATGATCTTGTTGGCGAAACTGTCTCTAGGAAAAAAAAGATTTTTTGTTTGATTTCTTGAATTAAATGAGGAATTGGCTGCATACTATATTTTTTTGAAAGAATGTCTGACAATCTGTTATTTATATTTGAATATTTGACATTTTGTAAGAAATATGGAAAACTGACAGTATTTATTATCAGTGCTAAAGTCAAACTTTCAAGCAAAAAATAGAAATTTTGAAAATTTATGTTGTTTTCTGCTATGACCTAGACAACTTTTAACACTTACATATAAGTCATAAAAGTGATTGTTCTATGATGATCATTTATGATTTGACAATATTTACACAACTGCTTAATTTAGTGGACCAAAATTTCCAAATGATTAGTGCATTATGTTAATAAATTATGCATTAGTAGAGGATACATTCAAAGTGCAACATGGATCAAAGAATTCAAAATAAAAGTGTAACCAGTTTACTGATATGAGTCCATACTGCCATTCACCATTAAGTACATAACACTTGTTATATTTTGGTGTAGCATTGAAGAGTAACTCCGAATTGTTTGGAAAGGTTGTTCATTTTCTTCACTACTTAAGATCAAATTTTCTTCACACAGTTCAATCTAAACAGCATAAAATAGCAGAGTGAAAGAAGATATGACAAATCAGTTACCCTTGTCAAAGTGAGACATTTGCAAAACTATAGTACAGTTCCACTTCTCTTTGGTTTTTATTGTTGATTGTTTTGAAAAAAAATACATTGAATCAGGTTTCCTCATCTATAGCCATGCTGCCTTGAATGTGCCAGATCTTCTCTAAAATATTTCAGCTTATAAAGTGTCTTTTGTTTACTATTTATTATTTTAAAATGTATGACAAAGTACTTTTACAGTTCAAAACCAATAGAAATGAAAACCTTTTAGAATTCTCAATTGTTTAGTTTGAAGCCAGCCTTAGAACCAAAAAGTTTGAAACTACTGAGACTGATCACATAGGAGGAAGGCCCCCTAGAGCGTTTCTTCACAGACCACTGGCTTCAGGTTCCAAGGCCAGACAGACCGTTGGCTTCTCTCCGAAACACACATCTTCTGCAAGCAGCTGCCAAATTGGGTATCTGCTCAGCTGAGCTTACCCCTAACTACCCCTTCTGATCTTTGTAAGTCTTTACAAGCTGCTCTCTAATTCATTCAAAATAAAAAGGATTTTTAAACATGCACTGGCCTAATTTTAGATGAAAGTGAACTGTCAATTAAGAAGTCTAATTTAGCTCTAGCTGCTAAATTAGCTTTTACTACCTTGCAGAACAGCAGACAGTATGGAGTAGACATGGGAAAAGACAACTGAGCTGACATTTCAGGTTTTGCTGACCTGCATTTTCTTACAGCAGGACAAAGTACTTAAAGCAGAAGAATGACCCTTTCCATATGGAAAAAAAAATAGTGAGATACCTTCTTTGTCTAGATTTTCTATTACCTCTCCCCCATAATTGTATGAGAAATGCTCATAATCAAAGCCATCATTAGAAAAGTTACTGAATTTGGGTCTTGCTAGGTTTTAACAGGTACAGATGTTGTCTTACAGGTATTTTATAAGACCTTTAATGTTACTAAATATTGATCATAAAAGGTAGTTGTATATACAATTGTAGGTTATTTCCTATTATCACCAAGTATTGCATTACTATGACATAAATCTGTTACCACTGATACTGAAGATTTTATTACATTATTTAGTTTACCAGACTTAGCAGGCATCTGCAGATTATTTTTTCCTTTCATTTCGAAAATGGGTAAGTGAATTGGTTAATTATAGTTGATAGAAAGCAGTGGATTAAATATCAGTGTGAAAGACCACATTATTTAAAAATATTTTCACAAATTAAGGACCGTGTTTGGGATGCTTTTGGTACTGTAGGCTAGATGAAAAGGAGTAATGAACTAGTTGTATAAATACATTATTTATTCTTATAATTATTATATTGCAAGCAAATGCAATATTCAATTTCTATTAATTTTTAGAGAGGCTTAGTGAAAATGGGACTATGAAAATATTATTGGTTCCCCATGGTTATAAATAATCTTTAGTAAATATGTACATAATATGTTGTAATTAATTCCGTTACCTCTAAAGTATTCATTACTGAGAATATTCAAGGCACTGGATTTTGCTCACCTACTTGTGAATTTATTTTTAAATAAAAAATATTAGGTGAATAACCTGTAGTATATATAATGGTAATGCTGATGAGTTAATAGGACACCACAAAATATTGTTTTTCTTCTTTGTTTCAGTCTGTGTTTTAAGGTAGGTGTGTGTGTGTGTGTGTGTGTGTGTGTGTGTGTTATGTATAAATAAGGATTACATTGTGAAAATCTGGTTGAATCCATCATTGTATTCATATTTAGATCCATCAGCTTAGGATCTAGCTTTTTGATAAATGTGACGGGGTCAGTAACCATAATCCTCTTATACTCCTTTAGGCAATATTTACAAATATGATTCTTCTCTCTTTTGAAGGGTATGAAGCTGCAGCTCTAGAAGCAAAGGCCCTGCAAGCATGCCCTAACACTTCTAGGTTGTCTTTAATAACCTTATCAATATTGTTTTCTTTCCACTCCCATGCAAGTAGTCAAATACTTCTTAAATTACTAGGAAGAAATGATGGGAAATAACTTTGCATGAAATCGCTTTTCAATTGTCTGAGTTCTTTTTCTAAAAGAATTTTGAGAATGTTCAAGCCTCGTTGACAGAGAAAGATCAGGGAAGTTATAGAAACATGAATTAGGAATGACTACCTTTCTAACAGTCAAAATAGAATTAAATTTTATTCTCCATATCTCAATGAAAGATTAATTCTACTGTGCCTGTTAAAATATAATTTTGTATATACTAGAGGTGCAAGAATACTCACAAAATATATGCAGATTATGAAACAAAACAATAAAATCCATTCTTGAACACAATTCAAGTTAAAAACTAGAACTACACAATAATATCTCTATCCTCAACCATGTCATAGGACCTCATGTAAACTCTCCCTGTCCTGAAATCAGATGTTTGTTCTCCTTTTTTTTCATACTATTCCTTTCCCTTGGCTTTATAGTTTGCATATATATATATATATATATATATTTAAATATGTATTTCTTGATTTGACTAAAGGTCTTATATCTTACTTCCTGAGTTTCACAGTAAACTGTTGATAAATTTGAGAAAAAAAAAAAAAGACCCATGAAAGCTTCCTTTAAAGTTCTTTGAAATAGATTTTGAAAATATAACCTAACACCCCCCCCATACACACACAAGTCCTTTACTCTGGTGCAATACACCAACATTTTTTTTTAACTTTTATAAGTGATTTACAAGATTATAATAGGGATATAGTTCCATACCACTCCTGCCACCAAAGCTCTGTGCTTTTACAGCTTCCAATGATAACCACAATAGTTCTCCCAAGATCTTAGAGATGGGTTGATTCCTTTGGTAATTTTCAAAGCACTGAGCTATGTCTATAAATCAGTTTGGTAGCCTGTTGTGTGTGTGTGTGTGTGTGTGTGTGTGTGTGTGTGTCTGTGTATAATCTTTATAAAAATAAATTCTGATTTCCATCAGTATGATTCTTCACACATTATACTCACATCTTTGTGAGGTTATTATTGCTAATTCATTCACATGTAGCCAATAGCTGTTTTAATTATAATTGACAGTTTGCAGAAAATATATTTTTCTAGTAATGATGCCTAAGAAAATACTATTTCAAATTTATAGATTAATTTTAGTTGCTATCCTCACAGCTTCAGAGTATATGTTTTCTTTCCTATCTTATTTATATTAGTCACAATTTCTAGACTCTTAAAAATACTATTCCTGAGGGGTGGGAATAGATAGCATAGGGTTATGCAAAGAGACTCTCATGTCCGAGGTTCTGAAGTCCCAGGTTCAATCCTCCATACCACCATAAGCCAGAGCTGAACAGTGTTATGGTTAAAAAAAAAAAAATACTATCCCTGATAACAGATTTATAAGCATTTAAAATATTTTAAGTAAAAATATAAAATTAGGAACATGTACCATGGAGTTATTATTATTATTTTTTACATATTTGCTTGACCTAAGTCCTGTATTTTAAGGAGAAGCAGATTAGCAAAATAAAACATTAACTTTCATATTATCAAGCTGGTCTTGTCATAATATACATTTTTTCAAAAAAAATATTGTGGAATTCATCTGCTTCATTGCAACAAAGAAAGTCACTTGGAAACTGATTACTATCTTACAGGAAGTAGAAATACTCAATAACTCAAAGGGGAAAGAAATTATTAGAGGTTTTTTTTTGTTTGTTTGTTTGTTTTTTCCCAGAGCACTGCTCAGCTCTGGCTTATGGTGGTGCAGGGGATTGAACCTGGGACTTTGGAGCCTCAGGCATGAGAGTCTCTGTGCATAACCATTAAGCTATCCACCCCCAGGAGAAATTATTGAAACTACATGGAATGAAACTTCCTATTATTCTTCTGCAGAAGTCATTCTCACTACTGTACAACTAAGAAAGAGTAAAAGAGAGGTTAGAGAGAAGGAAATTTGTGTAAGGGAAGAACTAAAAAAGTTTTATTATATTTACGTTTGTTTCTTTCAAATGTCATATGATCAAGTCTCACATTTTTGTTCTTTAAACACATTTCAGAAAATCACAACAAAAATTATTTGTTAACAAATAGTTAAATCAAAAACTACATCTACACAAGTGTACAATTCTTAAAATCATAGTAAAAAATTTCTCATTCTAATATATTTTCGATAATTCATATTGACATATCAACAGAATTGTCACAATTCTAAAATGTTCAAATACAATAATAGAGATTTTTATGAGGATTCTGAGAATAACTGGTCATGGAGACACATTTGATATTTCAATTACTGCTTTGCTGGCCACAAGTAGAAAAGAAAATTACATTTTGGTCTTATTTCTTTGTTAGAACAACTGCAAGACAGTCTGTGCAAGACATGTTATGGGGAGGCTGATACATGAGTAAAATGAAATAGTATTAAGAAGACAGTCTTTGATTTAACGCACATCAGTGTTCAGATCATAATCCACCTAGCTAGCTATGTGACATTGGGCAAATGCTGTAATTTCTCCTTCAGCCTGGCAGTTTTCATATGTCAAGTTCCATTAATGTCAGCTACCATGATGATGATGATGATGATAGCAATGATGATGTTTTTGAAAGATCTCTTAAGTGTAACTCCTCTTAGTGAGTTTATATTTTAATACCAAAATATTGGAGATATGTTATATAGAAACAGCCTTAATATGCCAATTACCTAATTCAAGTCAAATCACTGAATAGCATGGCTTTGTATAAATTGTTGAGGATTATATATTGGAAGATGAAAGGTTTAAATGTAAAAGTGCCATATCCCAGATATTCAAGCCTGTTTCTTTTTCTTAAATACACTTTGCAATATACATGCAGTTTCTGTTTTTTTAAATATCTTATTTTAATGAGAGAGAAAGAGAGAAAGAATAGCACTGGTCAGCTCTGACTTATGGTGGTACTAGGGACTGAACCTGGGACATTGGAGCAAAAGGCAAAGTCTTTTTGCAGAACCATTATACTGTCTCCCTACCCCTTAAGCCAGTTTCTAAGGGAATTCTATTAAAAATAAAGTTTCTTTCCTGCTTTCATGACTTGGTATAGTTAATATCAGCTGAGTTACTGTCATAATATTTATTATACACCTGAAATGAGATTTGAATGTTTTCCAGAATACTGCATGGAGATTGAAATGTATTTGATGATTTTATGGAAGCAGCAGAGAATGTAAGATCTGCTCCTCAAATGCAACCAGAGGTGAAACTGGCTATAATGTTTATACATTCTATGTTGCTGATTTTCTAAAAATTCTCAAACTAACCAAGTATGATTTTATTTTTAAGCAACTGCTACATTTTATTGTATGTAACTTATAACTCAGTTTTTTAATTGGGGGGTTAATGCTTTACACTCAACAGTAAATACAATAGCTTGTACATGCATAACATTTCCCAGTTTGCCACATAACAATACAACCCCCACTAGGTCCTTTGCGGTCATGTTCCAAACCCCACCCACCCTCCCCAGAGTCTTTAGTGCAATACACCAACCAACTGTGATTTTATATTTGTATTAATTGGTATCCTCAACTCTTGTAAAAATTGGATGACTGAGGGGAGTGATGATTGCACGGCTTTAATTCTTTGGAAAATTACAAATCTTTATTGAATGACTTGGAACATCGTTGGGTGAAAATCAATTGATTCAGTATAGATCTATGGTTGTGTTTACTTTTCTACTACTTTTCTGCCTTTGCATAAGAGACTTTGTAATTTCTTATTTCCTGATACATGTATGTTCATCAAGATAAGATGGATTTGAGAATGAACACTCTCTCTTATCTAAGTTGATAAACATCTCTGCTTCTAATAAAAAAATAAAAAATAAAAACAGAAAACCGGACTTCCCTGGGCAGATGACTCCACAATGTGTCCTGCAGCTCCACTACCCCAGAGTCCTGCCCCACTAGGAAGAGAGAGACAGGCTGGGAATATGGATCGACCTGCCAACATCCTTGTCTATCAGAAATTACAGAAGCCAGACCTTCCACCTTCTGCACCCCATGATGACCCCAGGTCCGTACTCCCAGAGGGTTAAAGAATAGGAAAGCTAGGGGGTGGGATACAGAATTCTGGTTGTGGGAATTGTGTGGAGTTGTACACCTCTTATCCTATAGTTTTATCAGTGTTTCCTTTTTATAAATGAAAATGAAAAACAAATAAACAAAAACTCCAGACATGTTTAAAAAACAAATTTATAACTTTCTCTTAGGAAACCATTGTTACTTTATTAATGTATTTATGCTGTGTTACACAATATCCCCAAGAGATGGTTTATTTAAGGTGAAGGGTGGCACTCCTATAACTGAAAGCCACTTTCCTGGGCTTATTTCATTCTTGTTAATGAAATGTGTGCCGGGGAATTAATGATACTCTATGAGTAAAGGATGAAACCTGGATAGATAAATTATGCCTGTTCTCCAGTTCTTTTCAAAGAGGAAAATTGAAAGATCCCCTAGCATCACACTTATTATGATATTAAAACTATGAGAATTTCATCAGATAAGAGGAACATTAAATGAAATCTTCTGTCTAAACATTCATGTCAAGAAAGGCAATTTTAGTTATCCTGTGTCGTAGCATTTTGTTTTTTCTGCAATAAAGCCATCAGATCAATAAAAAATTATGTAGCAGATTATTATTACACTGTGCTCACCATAGCTCTAATCGTAAATAATACAGCAGTTATCCTGGTTATATTAATTATAATTAGAATGCAGATAATGCAGACGGTCTTTTATTACGAGAGCCAAATCAATTTTCCAGTGTTATTCAATGCAAGGTCACCCAAAGTTGTGGGAGCTTTTAGACTTCTTATGAAATGGCTTGCCTGCCTGTGTGAGAGAGGATTTGGCTCAGCTGTGCAAGACACATTGACTGGGAAGATCATTGAAATAATTACAGCCATGAACCCGTGCCTATGATGGCAGAATTTCATTTTATAAAGTAAGCATAGCCGTAATCCAGCCTCCTTTATGGTAGGAAGCTTCATAAATCTTTCAGAAGAGACCAAGTCTTGTGTTTAGTGGTAAAGAGGAAATCTAAATGGACTCGTTTGCATTGTTCATTTGTCCTCATTGCCTCTTTGTTCTATACCTTGGCATCATATTTTTTAAAGATATTCCATATGCCGTCATCTTGTAATAATAGGAGACCCCAGAACAACAAACGGAAAGGAATACATTTGGTGTTGTGTATATATCATGGGATATAAGCTGGTTTTACATACGCTCATTGTTTAAACACAAATACTTGTTTGCATGTTTGCTTTTACATATTAACTTGTTTTTTTAATTTATTTTTATATTTATTTTTTTATTTCCCCTTTTGTTGCCCTTTCTGTTTTTCATTGTTGTAGTAGTTATTATTGTTGTCATTGATGTCATTGTTTTTAGATAGGACAGAGAGAAATGGAGAGAGGAGGGGAAGACAGAGAGGGGTAGAGAAAGATAAGACACCTGCAGACCTGCTTCACCGCCTATGAAGCGACTCCCCTGCAGGTGGGGAGCCGGAGGCTCGAACCAGGGTCCTTACACTGGTCCTTGCTCTTCGCGCCATATGAGCTTAACCCGCCAGGCTACTGCCCGACTCCCCTACATATTCACTTGTATGCAGCTGGACATGTCGACCTATATTAGGACTTTTTATAAAATGGAAGTTTGATTGTCTAATAAGTACACATATGAGAGAAGAAAGCAAGAGAGTGATTGAGAGGATAATTTCAGAAGCAATCATTTTACAGATGTATTCACCATGGTCAAGTGGGACAAAGACATCTATACCAGAGACTGTGGTTCAAAATAACCCTGTATGAATTTTGGAACCTCTACCTGAGCAAATCCAGTTGTGTTGAGTTAGAAGCTTCTATGTTGCTACTGTTTCTCATGTAACAAAATTCCAGGGAGCAAGGTACCATCAGGTCACAAACTCAAGTAAAGTTAGGTCATTCCTGTAGTAGATCAGACTTGGGAGTTAAAAAAGAGAACAGGTAATCAATGTGTCAGAATGTCATGGAAAATTCATAACTGAAATATAAGCATTGATATTCAAAAATGGTCACTCCTTTTTTAAAGATTTCATTTATTTTACTAGACTAGACAGAGATAAATTGAGAGGGGAGGAGGATATAGAGAGGGAGAGAGATAGAGAGACACTGTAGATGGGGACCAGAGGTTTGAACCTACATCCTGGCTCATGGTAATGTGTGTCCTCAACCAAGTACACCACTGCCTTGCCCCATCAGTCACTTTTCACATATATTTTTGGGAACAAAATGACCCACTTACCACCAAGTTTGGCCTCTCACTAGAAAGACATGCTTGATCTCTAGTTAGAGAACATACGGACCCAAACCATTGAGAAACTTCTTTTGGAAATTTGACAAAATAGCATTTGTTAGAAGTGCTATTAGCCATGGAGAGGTATTCCAAGGAGCAAAATCAAGAAGTTTTAACTACAAAGGAAAGCAAGCAGTGCTGTAGTATTAGACTCCTACCCACACTAGACACTGTGGATACAAATTCAGCTTTCTTCTTCTGGAGAGCCTCTTTTGATGTTCTGTACAGAAACACCAACCTAAAGTCTGGAGTTCCAGGTTGAACAGTGATCTCTGCAAGAAAAGAAAGTATGGTTCCAACACTTTGGGGTCTCAAATTCTGTGCATAAAATTGAGTTATAAGTAATCAGATGGTCTGGTTGCAAAGCTTAATAAAAAGGAGAATGTTGGGAGTCGGGCTGTAGCGCAGTAGGTTAAGCGCAGGTGGAGCAAAGCATAAGGACCTGCATATGCATCCCGGTAGGAGCCCTGGCTCCCCACCTGCAGGGGAGTCACTTCACAAGTGGTGAAGCAGGTCTGCTGGTGTCTGTCTTTCCCTCCCCCTCTCTATCTTCCCCCTCCTCTCTCCATTTCTCTCTGTACTATCCAACAACAACGACAGCAATGATAACTACAACAATAAAACAAGGGCAACAAAAGGGAATAAATAAAATAAATATTTTTTAAAAAAATAAGGGGAATGATCTGAATGAAAAGTCATTAGAAACTGCAGTATAATAACCTGGGAGGTGGATAATATTATATTTAGACTGTCAAGCATAACGTCTTGTGTTCAGTCCGCAGTATCACATGTGCCAGACTGATGCTCTGACAAAAAAAAAAAAAAAAAAAAGGGAAGAATGGGAGGAAGGAAAGAAGGAGTGGGAGAAGGGAGGAAGGAAGGAGAAAAATTGCAGTACAAGGAATAAATAAAAATAGAAACATTCTGATACTATTAAGTTTAAGGACTGGACATACCCTTTGGCACTTGGCACATGTGCATTGTTTATGCATCACCTTCTTCGAAAAACTAGGTATTATTACTACCTAGTTTTGGATTTGTTAAAGTTTTTTAAACTGTTACTTTCGAAATTCATGTAGCTGAAAAATGGTGACAGGTGAATCAAAAAGTACTAGATTTTCCTGTGTGAGATCTCAGCCTGTAACTAAGTAACACTTCATCAAAGAAAAGTCACTGAGCAGAAGTCATTGCCTTTTTGGTTCTCTCACCTAAGAACTAGGTTTTCTCAGAATCAGGAGCCAAATAAAGAAATGATCTGTGTTGCTTTTCCGTAAATATAAGTTAAAAATGGTCTGACAGTTGAACAAGTATCCTAAGAATGTAGACTTTGATTTGGACTCATGAGTGCTTGTACTCTACACATTTACTTATTTGAAAGACACCTCACTTTAAGAAATGCCTATTCTACAAATAGACTGTGACAAATTATTTTAAAAAATGATTTATGGAGGATAATCTAGAATGAAAAGCTCACTTTTTATTATGATTAGTTGACAAAATGTTTAATTATCAACATGGCAGAGTTAACACATGCATCATTTCCAAAAATACCAATGAAACCTTTCTCCTCTAAAAATTTCAGTTTTGCTTAAACACATGTAAATTAAATCTGGGTCCTAAATGTGTTTTAAAAAAACAGACAATGCAAAGTGTTGGGCTATTTCACCACAGTATTAATTTTATCTCTTTTTCTGCTCAAACAAAAGTGAGTTGGAAAATGTACATGAAAAAATATACTGTTGTGTGCTGATATTTGGTCAATGTGGTCGGCAACTATATTGCTGTATTCATATAATTGTGTAAACCACTATTAAGTCACTAATAACAAAAATAATATATGAAGACATGTAATCATATATGTAAGAACAGGGTTTTAAAATACCAAAACCAATAAATGATGAAAACACAATGAAAGATATTTAATAAATGTAATAACTTAAAAGTAAACAGAGGAGGTTGGAAGATTGCTCACCTCATAGAACCATAGGCTCCAGATCCAGCATCCAGATGGTTTTTTGAATGGTGGAGCAATGCTGCTATCTATCCCCTCTGTGTGTCTCTTTCTCTCTCTGTGGAAAAGAAGAATAAGAAACTTGATTCAAGGAAGGCCTCTCAGGGCCAGTATCTTGTATGTGTGAGGTTCCAGTCCTACATTAAAAATAGTAAAGTGGGTCTGGGGGGTGGCACACTTGATTGAGCTCACATGTTACAATGCACAAGGACCTGGGTTCAAGCCCCCAGTCCTAACTTGCAGGGGGGAAAGCTTTGCAAGTAGTGAAGCAGGTCTTCAGGTGTCTTTCTGTCTCTCTTCCTCTCTATCTGTCCCTTCCTTCTCAATTTGTAACTGTCTTCTAGCCAATAAATCAATAAAGATAACGATAAAAAATTTAAAAGATTTTTTAAAACAGTAAAGGAAAAATCAGTGTTTCATTATCAAGAAATAAATGTCTTAGTTCACTTGCTGAACAATGGTTAGAAGTTGAACCATGTGGTCTGGGAGGTGGCGCACTGGATAAGGCATCAGACTCTCAAGCATGAGGTCCTGAGTTCAGTCCCCGGCAGCACGTGTACCAGAGTGATGTCTGGTTCTTTCTCTCTCTCCTTCTATCTTTCTCACTAATAAATAAAATCTTTTTTTAAAAAAAAAAAAGTTGCACCACACACATTCCCTGGGGTTAATGGACTTTTGTGAATGGAACCTTAAAATAGTGAACTAACTACATAAAAATGCATGAAAATGTCTTGAACAAATTTGAGTTCAATTAGTATTGATTTATTTCTAAAATTCAAAACCTTATTAAAGAAGTATGAAAGGAGGGGGTCAGGCAGTAGCACAGCAGGCTAAGCACACGTAGTGTAAAGCGCAAGGACCTGCATAAGGATCCTGGTTCGAGCCCCCTGTTCTCCACCTGCAGGAGAGTTTCTTCAAAAGTGGTGAAGCAGGTCTGCAGGTGTCTGTCTTTCTCTCCCCCTCTCTGTCTTCCCCTCCTCTCTCCATTTCTGTCATATCTAAGAACGATGACATCAATAACAACAATAATAACTACAACAGCAATAAAAAACAATAAGGGCAGAACAAGGGAAAAATTTAAAAATATTAAGAAAAGAAGTATGAAAGGAACCATTAATGAAATAAAGGGAAATATATTAAAATTCTACCAATTTTCTCTTTTTCTTTCTTTCTTACTTTATTTCCTTTTAACGTTATCACTGGAGTTTCATTGCTCTGGGCTTCTTCAAATGGAAAGAGAAAGAGAAACAACAGAAGAAAGAGAAAGACAACATAGCACTGAAGTTTCTCTCCATAAAGTGGGGACAGGACTCCAATTTTGTAAATAGCAAAGCTCCACCCTCTCAGGTGAGCTATTTTGCTGACTCAATTGTCAAATCAAGGGGTTTGACACTTAATCTCTATCATTTTCCTCTTGTATACCCAAAGAAAAATATGCTATTAAGTATGCTTCCATAAGAATGCTTTCATTAGGGATTCAGGCAGTGGCGCATCGGGTTAAGCGCATGTGGCACAAAGCACAAGGACAAGCATAAAGATCCAGGTTCAAGCCCCTGGCTCCCCACCTACAGGGGAATCACATCACAAGTGGTGAAGCAGGTCTGCAGGTGTCTATATTTCTCTCCCCCCTTCTGTCTTCCCCTCCTCCCTCCATTTCTCTCTTTCCTACCCAACAACAATGATACCAATAACCACAACATTAAACAACAAGGGCAACAAAAGGGAAAATCAAAAAAAAAAAAAAAAAGAAAGAAAGAATGCTTTCATGATGTAATAGTTTAAAATTTTTGCTTAAAATTGTATTTTCTGTGAAATCATCTATTTTTAATACCAACTTTATGACAGTTAACTGACACTTTTTAGTGACAGATCTTCATGCTTTTGTGATTCTATTTCTCCCAGGAAACTTTCTTTCTCCTCTCACCCCCTTTTAATTTTAAGTACACACAGAGAGGGAGAGAAGAAGAGAGAGTAAGAGTTTTTAAAGAGAATGAGGAAGGTTCCTTGTTGTCTTAGATTTTAAGAAAACAGTAGATAATTATTATTATAATCAAGTTATTTGGAAGCTTGATTTACATTGAAAATCCCATGGTTAGGATTTACTGTACCATACATGACCTCACAGTGATTTACATCATTTAATACTATTTACAAATAACTATATCTTAGATACTGACAGGCTCTGTTGCTTCTGGTCTCCCTGGTCTAAAATTATAGGTGATTTAATATTTCAACAAAAAGTTATTATTAGAAATGTATTCACAATTTATGCTCAGTGTCAGAATTCAAACAGTTTACAAATTTGAAAAACAAAAGGAATATATACTCAGAACTAAAATCTGTGTATTTAAAAACCTCAAGATAGTCTGAAGCAGTGCTCCATGACTTCCCCTGGCTCTATCTATGGTGTTCCCATGTGGTGCCAGGGGCTCAGACTTGATCCTGTGTCTAATATGTTGTAAAATGTACACTTTACCAGATGAGCTTTAGCTTGTGCCTGGCAATTCATATATAACACTTGCTGTGAAATCCTTGCTACACTCTTAAAAATATATATATTTTTATTTTCCCTTTTGTTGCCATTGTTATTTATCATTGTTGTTTTTATTGTTATTGTTATTGCTGTTGTCGTTGTTAGATAGGACAGAGAGAAATAGAGAGAGGAGGGGAAGACAGAGGGTGAGAGAAAAAGACAGACACCTGCAGACCTGCTTCACCGCCTGTGAAGCGACTCCCCTGCAGGTGGGGAGCCTGGGGCTCGAACCCGTATCCTTAAGCCAGACATGCGCTTAACCTGCTGTGCCACCACCCGGCTCCCCACTCTTAAGTATATTACAGAGGACAGTATATTCAAAACTAACAATTAGCAATGAGATTGATATTATTATCTACAGATGAAGAAATGAAGGCACAGAGAGGGTGTATAACTCAAGATCACACAGAAAGCCAATGGCAGAATAAGACTTTGAACCCAGCCATGCCAGCTTAGGTCTGCACTTTGAAATTCAGTGCTATACTGCTGAATTTTCAAAATAAGATGTTGATAAAAATGGACAGTTCTACCTAGCAAATAAGTCTCTTTTTCCCTTTCCCAAAACATTGAATTTCACAATCTGCATCACAGAAGTCTTTAAATAATATTCTATCTCAATGGTAACTTGAATATGAGCAGATGCATGAATTGTTGTAGTAATGTCCAATGTTTTGAATAATGGGATTTGAAAATTATTCTCAATACAAAACACAAGGGGTTGGGGGAGTTTAAATGTGACCTTGTCAACTGAATTAACTTCTAGGAGATCCTACTTTAAAATGATATATCCACCATAATCCTTTTACTGCCAAAAACTGGGAAGCTTTCCAGATTCTAACTTACAAAGTTATTGTACTTCCAAATGAGGAAGAAAAAAAAGTCTTTTAAGGTTCTTTCTTTTTCTTGAATGCTGTAATAAATGGCTCTGTAATATGTAATACCTTATGCAAATAGCTAGTGTTGTAATTTAAAGCTGCCATAAGAATATCTCCTAAGCCAGGTCTTCTAGAGGACTTTTGTTTATCTTTTTTAAGTATCCAAAAATACTCAGGGTGAAGGTCTAGCATAATGGTTATGCAGAAACTTTCATGCCTGAGGCTCTCAAGTCCGAGGTTTAATCCCTCATATGGCATGCCATAAGCCAGAGCTAAACAGTACTCTGGTTAAAAAAAAAAAAAAAAAGAAAAAGAACAAAAAATACTCATTTAGAAATGTATGATTACCTATGTTTTGGTAACTTCTATTTTTATTACATTGTAGAGGAAATATTGATTCACAGGGTTGTCACGGGTACAGTTCCACATCTCACAAAGATACCATTTCATCTCCCCCTCCACCAATCATTGTCTCTTAAGTGACCACAATCTTTGTATTTCATGTTTCATAGACTACCTCCCATTATTGTTCTCGTTTTTGCTTCTTTTAGTGCAGTTCTGTCTATGATTTCTGTTGGTTTGTTTTGCCTCCAGGGTTATCACTGGGGCTTGGTGCCAGCACTAGGAATCCACAGCTACTGGCAGCCATTTTTTCCCCATTTTATTGGATAGGACAGAGAAATTGAGAGAGGAGGGGAGATAGAAAGGGAGAGAGAAAGAGAGATACCTACAGACCTGCTTCACTGCTTGTGAAACATCCTCCCTGCAGGTGGAGAGCAGGGGCTTGAACCCAGATCCTTATGGGGGAGGGGGGTGCTAGCCTTATCAATATGTGCACTTAACCAGTTGTGCCACCGCCTGGCTCCCTCCATATTTTTTGTTTTGTTCTGTTTTGTTTTCTCTTCACACACTGACCCTTTCATTAATTAGGGCATAGGAAGATTCTGCAGTTTGACATTGAGGTAATTCTGCATTGAGAAGCAGCAGCATTATTTCTCAGGTAGAACTTTGGCTTTCACTTTCCTTCATTTTGCAAACTCACCCTTGGCTTTCAGTATTTAATTGCAGAGCCTGCCTGCCCACAGGATCAGACTCAGCTGCAAGTCACATGTAATAGCACCTCTAGCAAAAATCACTAAAATACAGTACCCATTTTTCTCTCTCATCAGTTGTCTACTGTCAGTAATAGGGAATTGGTTTTAAAAATATAATCTGATTGAGCACATTATGTTGACCAGCCTAGTGCATTTCCACCCTGCACTTACTTCATTGTCTGTTTTAGAAATGGCCTTTCTGCCTCCTGGTCCCAATGTAGAGCAGAAAGGACCATCTGGACACCACATATGAGGGAATCAGACATCTCTAGGTTAAATCATGCCCGTAAGGACAATTTCTTTGTCAGATAAGCTGCTGTGTACTTAGCCTGATAACTAATAACATTACAATATGGTAATTTTAAATGGAAATTGTCCATTTTTATCCTCAGGTTTTCTTTTTTATTTCCACTGGTAGCTGCCGTGTAACTTCTTACTCTATTTTTTTGTTATTATTGATTTAATATTGATTTAAAAAATTACAAGATAACAGGGGCCCAACTCCATATCATTCCCGCCACCAGAGTTCTGTATCCCATTCAATCCCTCCATTGAAAGCTACAGCAGTTCTCTTGAGGTTGCAGATATGGGTTAACTGTTACTTCGACAACTGTCTGTCTATATTTGTATATATTTGCCCTTTTTTTTGTTTGTTTTTGGTAAGGTGCCATATTCTCTTCCTTTCCGAGTCACACATACACCTATTACTACAAATGTCCCTCACTTTTTTCCTCCTCTTTCTCCGGATTTTGATGGAGTTGAAATTCAGAGCCCTCCGGTCATCTTCCCCTTATCATTTCTCCCCCCACTGGGATTATGAACCAAAATTCTTTATGGGGTGTAGAAGGTGGGAAGTCTGGCTTCTGTAATTGCTTCCCTACTGGACATGGATGTTGGCAGGTGAATTTATACTTCTAGCCTGTTTCTTTCTGTCTTTCCCTAGTGGGGCAGGACTCTGACGAGGTAGGGTTCCAGGACACATTGGTGAAGTTGTCTGCCCAGGGAAGTCAGGATGGTGTCATGGTAGCATCTGCAACTTGGTGGCTGAAAAGCAGCTGCCATGTTAACTTCTGTGCACCAGTGTTCAGAGCCACCTCCTGGCTCGTGACTGTCAAACTGGGTAGCTGTGAAGTATCTGGAAAGCAGAGGATGGTGTGCGATTGACTCAGCAGCATAAAGAGACTGGGGCTTGGAGGGTGTGATAGGAGGTAAGGGAGGCAAAACACATAATCGTATTTTGTGTCATTACCCTCTGACTTCTAGACACATCTCACAAAACATTTTGGGCAGTGGAGTGAAGTGTTGAGTGTAACTAGTGGGAGAGTTGGATCACTACCACCTGCTAACCTATGTGACCTTAACCAAATCCCATGTTCTTTTTTTTTTTTTTTGGCTTTTTAAAAAATTTATTTAAGAAAGGATAATAACAAATCCATAGGGTAGGAGGGGTACAACTCCACACAATTCCCACCACCCAATCTCCATATCCCACCCCCTCCCCTGATAGCTTTCCCATTCTCTATCCCTCTGGGAGCATGGACCCAGGGTCATTGTGGGTTGCAGAAGGTGGAAGTTCTCGCTTCTGTAATTGCTCCCCCGCTGAACCCCATGTTCTTTTTTTTTTGACCTCTAGCATCCATACCTATATCTGTATCTGTTCATCCTCATTGGATTAACAAAGGAGAAGCAGAGGAAATTGGTTCATGGTAACATTCCCTATGTGTTGTAATTTAATATGTACTCTTTTAATTTGGGTGAGTTTTTAATGATTGTCCTTTAAAAATCAGAAGGTTTTTACATTTTTTTAATTTTAATTATAGTTTCTAGAAACTGGAGCAATAGCTCTCAATGGTAAAGTGCTTGTTGTACCCTGTACATGATGCAGGTGTGAAGCCCCACACAACTGGGGGGGATACTGTGTTACCAGGAGGAGCTTAGGTACTATGGTGTCTGTTTCCCCCTCTCTCTCTGTCTCATTGTATTGAGTAGACAAAAGTGCAACAAGTGCAGTGAAATACATGAAAAACAAAACAATACCAAAATAGCCCCCAACACACACACACACACACACACACACACACACACACACACACACACACACACACACACACACTTCCTAGATTCTAAAAGCAGGCTGAGTCCATAGCACTAACCCCTTCTGCCCACATGAAAAAAAGAACATCTGAATTTTGTCACCCATGGTGATTGTCTAGCATGCTATACTTAGATTTTGCTGCAACCATTCTCGGCAAACACACTCACTCCAGAGTCTAAAGATCAGCTTCCAAATACTGCTTGACAAACTGGATTAAATCCTAGAAATTTACCAGTGAGAGCCACTTCGTAGAATGCATTATCCCTAATAGTAACTATACACTGATATTGTAAGATTTTAGTGAAATACTATATGTAACATTCGTAACAACCAAATATGAAATCTATAATAGTTTAGTACTCTGTGTACATTGATTTTTAAAGAAGAAAAACTTGTCTCTTGCTTCCAAAAACACTGATTAATAGTCTGTGAGTTGGCAAACATTACAAGAGATGATACTACATGATTCTATAAGTCAAGAGTACATGCAGTATTTGTTTTATTTTTTTTTTATTTTTGCTATGAAAAAAATCTGTTAAACTTTATTTTTTCCAGTGACTTGAGTCAAGAAATGGAGAGAAGGGTTCCAGGACTGGGGGAAGTAGGGGCTCTATAGCGGAGATGTGAGGTTCCTGCTGTCTTAGGGTTCAAAAAGACAATCGATAGTTAATGTTATCATCACATTATTTGTTAATTGGGTTAACTTTGAAAAGTTAACCACATCAATAAAAGCAAAAGTCACCACATCAATAAAGCAAAGCCAAAAACCACATGATTATCTCCATAGATGCAGAGAAAGCCTTTGACAAAATCCAACACCCGTTCATGCACAAAACTCTACAAAAAATGGGAATAGATGGAAAATTCCTCAAGATAGTGGAGTCTATATATAGCAAACCTACAGCCAACATCATACTCAATGGACAGAAGCTGAAAGCATTCCCCCTCAGATCGGGGACTAGACAGGGCTGTCCACTGTCACCATTACTCTTCAACATAGTATTGGAAGTTCTTGCCATAGCAATCAGGCAAGAGAAAGAAATCAAAGGAATACAGATTGGAAGGGAAGAAGTCAAGCTCTCACTATTTGCAGATGATATGATAGTATACATAGAAAGACCTAAAGAATCCAGTAGAAAATTACTGGAAGTTATTAGGCAATATAGCAAGGTATCAGGGGAACAAAATCAATGTACAAAAATCAGTGGCATTTCTTTATGCAAACACTAAATCTGAAGAAGAAGACATCCATAAGTCACTCCCATTTACTGTTTCAGCAAAATCAATCAAATATCTAGGAATAAAGTTGACCAAAGAAGTGAAAGACTTGTATGCTGAAAACTATGAGTCGCTACTCAAGGAAATAGAAACTGATACCAAGAAATGGAAAGACATCCCATGCTCATGGATTTGAAGAATAAATATCATCAAAATGAATATTCTCCCCAGAGCCATATACAAATTTATTGCAATACCCCTCAAAGTTCCACCAAGCTTCTTTAAGAGAATAGAAAAAACACTACAATCATTTATCTGGAACATGAAAACACCTAGAATTGCCAAAACCATCTTAAGGAAAAGAAACAGAAATGGAGGCATCACACTCCCAATCCTTAAACTATATTATAAAGCCATCATCATCAAAACAGCATGGTACTGGAACAAAAATAGGCACACAGACCAATGGAACAGAATTGAAAGCCCAGAAGTAAATCCCAACACCTATGGGCATCTAATCTTTGATAAGGGGGCCCAAAGGATTAAATGGAAAAAGAAGGCTCTCTTCAATAAATGGTGCTGGGAAAACTGGGTTGAAACATGCAGAAGAATGAAATTGAACCACTTTATCTCACCAGAAACCAAAATCAACTTCAAATGGATCAAAGACCTAGATGTCAGACCAGAAACACTCAAATACTTATGGAATAGCTTAAGAAGTATGGGTACTAACTGTTTCCTGAAAGTTTTGTAGAATTCGTTTGTGAAGCCATCTGGTCTAGGACTTTTGTTGTTGGGGAGATTCTTAATAACGGTTTCAATTTCTTTGTCTGTGATTGGTACATTTAGAGTTTGTAGTTCTTCTTGGTTCAGTTTTGTAAGTGCATAGGTTTCTAGGAATTGTTCCATTTCTTCCAGATTCTCTAGCTTGGTGGCATATAGTTCTTTATAGAAGTTTCGCAGGATTCTCTGGATTTCTGTGGTGTCAGTTGTGATGTCACCTGCATCGTTTACAATTCAATTAATTTGAGTCCTCTCTCTTTTTTGTTTGGTGAGTCTGGCTAGGGGTTTGTCAATTTTATTTAATCTTTCAAAGAACCAACATTTGGCTTCATTGATCTTTTGTATGGTTCTTTTATTTTCTATGTTGTTTATTTCTGCTCTAACTTTAGTGAGTTCTGTCCTTCTGGTTGCTTTAGGGTTCCTTTGTTCCTCTTCCTCTAAGTCCTGAGGTGTGCAGTAAGGTCGTTCATTTGAGCTTCTTCTTGGTATTTAATATGTGATTGTATGGCTATAAGTTTCCCTCTCAGTACTGCTTTAGCTGTGTCCCAAATATTTTGATAGGTTGTGTCTTCATTTTCTTTTGTTTCTAGGAACATTTGAATTTCCTGCTTGAGTGAGTCTCTGACCCAGTGGTTCTTAAGGAGCATGTTGTTTAGTTTCCAAATTCTGTGTCTTTTAATAATTTTCCGTTTGTTGTTAAATGTTAGTTTTACTCCACTGTGGTCTGAGAAGATACTTGGGATGATTTCAATGCTCTTGAATTTATTGATGCTGTCTTTGTGGCCTAACATGTGGTCTATCCTTGAGTATGAGTTATGTGGATTTGAAAAGAAGGTGTATTCCAGTTTTTTGGGTAGGAGGAGTCTGAAAATGTCCAAGAGGTCTAGTCTGTCGATCTCTTCATTTAGTTCTCTTGTATCTTTATTGGTTCTCTGCTTTGTTGATCTGTCTAAGTGTGAGAGTGGGGTATTGAAGTCTCCCACTATTATAGTATTACTATTGATGTATTTTTGAAATTCTTTCAGTAGATGCTTAATGTATTTAGATGGTCCATCGTTGGGTGCATAGATGTTAATAATTGTTAAGTCTTCTTGGCTGATTGATCCTCTACTCATTATGTAATGTCCTTGCCTATCTTTTATTACTTTATTTAATTTAAAATCTATCATGTCTGACATGAGAATGGCTGTTCCTGCCCTTTTTTGTGGTCCGTTAGCCTGTATGATAGTTTTCCATCCTTTCACTTTAAGTCTGTGTTTATCTTGTTGTGACAGATGGGATTCTTGCAAGCAGCATATGGTTGGGTTATTTTTTCTAATCCATCCCCCCACCCTGTGCCTTTTGATGGGTGAGTTTAAGCCATTGACATCTATTGATATTATGGATTTAATGTATTGTAGTGCCATTGTTCTAAAAAAAAAATTTGTTTGCTCTGATATATTGCAAGTATTATAGTGATGTTTTGTTTATAAGAGGTCTTTTAGTACCTCTTTCAGGGCCGGCTTGGTGATGGTTGCCTCCTTTAACTGTTGTTTATCTAAGAAGGTTTTGATCCCTCCAACTAGCTTGAATGAAAGTCTAGCAGGATATATTATCCTTGGTTGAAATCCTTTTTCATTCAGGGCTCGATAGATATCTTGCCACTCCCTTCTGCCTTTTAGAGTTTGAGTGGAGAAGTCTGCAGATAATCTTATGGGTTTTCCCTTGTATGTGACTTTTTGTTTCTCTCTTGCAGCCTTAGGATCCTTTCTTTATCCTTACTTCTTCTCATTGTGACTATGATGTGTTTTGGTGTCTTCAGGTCTGGGTTGATTCTGTTTGGTACTCTCTGGGCCTCTTGAACCTTGATATCCTTTCTGTTATTCAGGTCTGGGAAGTTTTCTTGTATTATTTCCTCTAGAATGTTTGCTTCCCCTTCCTCTCTTTCTTCCTCTGGCAGGCCAATTATACGAATGTTACTTCTTTTGAGATCATCCCATATGTCTCTGTTGTTGTTTTCAGTGTCTCTCAATCTCTTTTTAAGCTCTTTCACCTCTTTCTTCGTTTTCTCTAACTCATCCTCTGTCTGACTAATTCTGTTTTCTGCTTCTGTTAGTCTGCTTTCCCTTGCCTCAGCTTCTTTCTTCATTACAGCTATTTCAGCTTTCAGTTCTCTAATTGTCTCAAGATAATCAGTATTTTCCTTGGGGGTCTCAACTGTTGTTTCCCTAATACTGCCATTCCTTTCCTCCAATGTTGTTTTCATTTCTGTGATTAATAAGTTTATTATTGCTTGCATACTTTTCTTATCTATGGTTACTTCTGACTGATTTGTAGTTTCTTCTGGGCTCTTGTCTTCATTCATTGGAGTAGCAGTTTTATTTGTTTTTGATCTAGCCATTTTTTTATTTATGTGTTTCTTTTTTTTTTATGCTCTGTTGTTCCTCAGTTGTTGTGTCTTGAGTACAAGTAACACTGTACTAAATACCTTTATGACAATTGCACTCACCAACATCTGGAAATACAGTAGCAACTGAAGTAAGTATTGAAGTAGTTTAATCGTTACCAGTTAGCCAAACAATTTCTCCAGTCCGTGAAAAAATAGTAACCAAATCCCAGTGAAGAAAGAGAAAAGAAAGAGAGGATAGCAAGAATAGACAATTATGCAAATCTACTATCCACTGTATATTCTGGGGGTGACAAGAGGGGAAAGGGAACTAGAGCAGAGATACACACATAGAGAGTCCACTCTGAGTCAGATTTCTTCCCCAAAATAATTCACAAATTCAGAAAGGCAAAGAAGAAGGAAGAAGTGTATGACAAGATTAAAAAAAAAATAGAGAGAGAGAGAGAGACAAGAGAGAGAAAAGGTAGAAGATAAGAAAAATAGTTGTAATTAAAGAGCAGTTCAAGGAACTTCCCAAATGTCTATCAGTGAATTCAAAAAAAGCACCCTGTTTGGTGGTGTGGGGTATCCTGCTAGGAGCTGGTCCCCAGGGACTGCTTTTGGGGGGGGAGGAGGTATGTTTGAAAATTAAAAGGAAGAAAAAAGAATTTTTTTCCCCTACTCTAATTCTTAACCCAAATTAAGTTATAGTCACCTCCTTGGTGTCACCACTATGGCCCCATATTGGCTGGCCTGCTAAAGGCAGAAAATCCTACTGTTCCAGGAGATGTGTTCGGAGCTCAGCGGCTAGCAGCTTCTCAGTCCGCCATCTTTCGGGAAACCCCCCCCTCCAAACTTTTTTAAAGGATTTCTCGAAAATGAAAACTAGCTCCAAGTCCTTTGATCCAATGAGAGCTATACTTAAGAAGTCTTTGGATCCGCCCTCAGGGTCGTGGTGGTCCCTGGAGACTCCCAAGAGAAAGCCCCCGAGCTATAGTGCTCCCTCCGGGTCCTCTGCCGGCCGCCCAGTAGCGCTCTGCAACCGGTGGAGGAGCTGCCTTCCTGGGCGGAGGACAATGCCCGCCGCCGCCTGGGAAGTCTGCAGCAGCCTGCCCGCTAGTCTGTGCCACCTTTACTCTAATTCTTAACCCAAATTAAATTATAATCACCTCTTTGGTGTCACCACTAGGACCCCTTATTGACTGGCCTGCTAAAGGCAGAAAATCGTACCGTTTCCAGAAGATGTGATCAGAGCACATGCTGCTAGAAGCTTCTCAGTCCGCCATCTTCCTGGAACCCTCGCAAAGTTTATACTTTTACCTAAATATGTATATCCTCACCTACTTTTTAAAATTTATTTATTTATTTATTTATGACTTGAAAGAAACAGAGAGAAATTGAGGTGAGGAGAGGTAGACAGGGAGACAGAGAGATACCTGCAGCCCTGCTTCACCACTCCTGAAACTTTCCACCTGCAGGTGAGGACCAGAGGTTTTGATCCCAAGGTCTTTGCACACTGTAATGTGTGCACTTAACCACCTATTTTTTAATGCATCTATCTATCCAGTGCCCTTCATGGAATAAACAGAATTGGGTATACAGTGTGACCTTATGTCATATGTGATAAAGGAAAACAAAAAGAGAAATAATGTGTTATTTATTGATACAGTAGGAGAACTAAAGCCACCAGTGACATTACCTAGACCTTCAGGCCTTCTTCTAAAGAAAAAAATATGTCCTCAGTTCTTAATACACTTGAAAAATTTAGAATTTTCTTATGAACAGTAAAATACTTTAAATTTTTTAAGTGCTTCACTAATCCAACTAGTGACTACATTCTTTTAACATATAAAGCAGAAATTATTTGATAATCATTTCTTGAATGCATTACAAAAATATCAGACCTTTGGTGATGGGAGAGGTAAAAAAAAAAAAAAAAACAGCTATACTGCTATAGGGGAAGATGGGGAAACGGGAAGACCGATGCTTGCTTCCCCCCATTCCCAATGCCAATCTCAACAATGAATTGCAAAGAAGAACATGATTATTCAGGCAATTTAAATTTTTATTGAAAACAAAACATGTTAGGGAAAAAGAGAGAGAGAGAAAGAGGTAGAGAGAAAGGAGAAAGAACAGGGACTGAAAACTGACATATATTGCTCACATGGTAGTCTCAGAAAAAAAAGAGTGAGAGTAATGGAAGAGACACTTACATGGTTGAGATCAGGGCCCAAGAGCAAGAACAATGCATTCAGGCTCCCTGTGTTTAAACCCAAAATCAAGCCTACAGCTTTTAAGCCACACTTGTAACCACTCCCATCTCTGGGAACCTCCTCTTTCAGTATTCCAGCCACACCTATAACCACTCCTATTTCTGGGCAGTAACTTCTGTAACTTCTCCCTCAACAATACTGTAAACTATTATTCAATAAAGCTCTACAGTTTAATTTTAAAAAAAGAGAGTAACACAGACATATGAAATCCAACCACAAACTATAAAATAGTTATCATAAGTAATCAAAACTACCTGCATGAATGTTTAAAAAAATGCCAATAAAACTTAAACGGATAGTTGTGTAAGGGATATTAAAATACAGTTCACACACACAAAAATATATTTAAATAGTTGTCTAAGCCAGGAGTGAGGTATATCCAACCCGCTGCCATATATGGCACACAATCATTGGGTCTGACCCTGCCCAGGCAACCACAGGCAGAATTTGAAATTCAATAATTCTAGGAGTTTGTTTTTTTATAGCCATATTAAGTGTTCCTTTTTTAAGTGGATAATTTTGTATGATCCACACTGATGTTATTAATAGTCAAATAGCCCTTGGCAGGAGAAGCTTTTTTTTTTAAGGTGTTCCACTCCAGTATTAAATGAATGAGTAAGGCACTCATGAGTAAACCAGGACTAGAGTTAACATATAACATAAAGGTGTGACTAAAGTGAGGAGAGGATAGTCAGATTCAGATAGTCTACTTTGAAATCATCTATAAGCAACATGTTTTCCATCTGCATTCCATCATTGTTTTGTAATTTGGAGCAACACAAAAACCTTACAGAACCAGTGAATGAAGGGTAGAGTGTACAGTAGTTGTCAGATTGTTCTTTGATAAAGGTGTTCAGGAATGGTTTCGTCATGAAGGTATCATTAGAACAGGAATCTGAAAACAATGAGGAGGGTGCACATCTCGAGAAGCTGCTCTAAGCCAGGGGGTGGGAACAGAGAAGCAAGTAAATACATTTGTGGAAATAACCAAAAGAGGTCAGTAATGAGAGGGTATTTGAAATATGAGTGTGAAGAGATTATAGCATGAAAGTTACTGAGACTGGTATATGAGACATAGAGATCATATAGGTCCCTCTGGGGTGTTACGACTCTGGACGAATGTAAACAGACGTCAAACATAGTCAGATTTATATCCAGGGGATGATTCTGTCTGCGATATAGCAAACAGAGAAGTAGGAACTAAAAACTGGAGTCACTTAGAAAACTAGTATAGTACTTTAGGAGAGAAATGGCTGGAATTTAACCACATGCTTTAACTATTTGTAAGGGAAGCTGAGAAAAAGTAAATCTAGTTATAAACTCAAGGAATTGAAACAGTCTGGTTTGGAGCACAACTAGCAAATTTTAATCATGGGATTACTTAGATCTCACTCCACATGAGGAGTTTCTTGGCAGAAAGTACCCCTGGGATTTGCAGAAGAGTTAGCTCAGTTCAGTCCATGTGAATACTTGGCTGTAATGAAAATAGCTCTCTCCTCACACCCCAGGGAGGTGGCCATAGAGAAGGGGAATGAATCTAATGCACAAGCAAACTACAGATAATTTCTCAAATAGGAATTTGATTTGCACTTTTTTCTTTTAAGTTCAATTTTCCTACTTTTTTTCTAGGCTTGATGGTTTACAAGTTTGTTGTTGTTGTTGTTGTTGTTGTTGTTGTTGTTTTTACCAGAGCACTGATCAGCTCTGGTTTATGGTGGTGCATCATATAGAACCTAGGATTTCAGAGCCTCAGGCAGGAGAGCCTCTTTGCATAACCATTATGCTATCTATCCTAGCCCAGTACAGTTGTTAACAAAGAGATAAACCTCTCATCTTCCTATGATAGGTGTATGCAAGTCACTTTCTTCCCTCAGTTTAGAGCCTTTCCCATCAATATACCCCAGGGCCCAGGTATTCTCCATCGTATTCTTTTTGCACTGCTAAAGTGATCATCATTTTCCTGACAACTTGTGGACTCAAGTAAGAAATCTTAGGGTCAGAAAGATAGATAGCTCACCTATACAGAGACCCTGCTTTGTCCTGCACATGATCCAGGCTAGAGCTCAGCCCACCCCCCCACCTCCACCCCCCCACCCCCAGCACTGGAGATTGCTTTGGCATGGTGCTGTCTTTCTCTCTGTCTGTTTCTAATTCTGTCTGATAAAGTTGGCCCAAGTGGTGAAGTCCAGGCAGTAAGCTAAATAAATGAATACAAGAGAGAGAAGAAGAAAGAAAAAAGTAAGGTGGGCAGGAATGAAGGAAGGAAGGAAGAAGAAAGAAATTTTTATCAGGGACTAAGAAAAAGAAATGTGAAAAAGAATTCTGCAACAGACAACCGTGTGGCTTCTCATAGCCTTGTCTGTCTATAGTGTGCGTTTATGTGTATGCTTATGTAAATGTGTCTGCACACTTGTGTGCACAGCCAGGCTGTCATTTACCAGCCACATGCATAATCTCCCTCCCTTCTCAGACAATTTTCTGTTTCTGATTTCCTTGCCATGTCTCATGATAGGCTATGAAACCAAAATCAGCAAAATTACTTCTTTTCTTTCTGCAAGTTTCTTCTTCATCTATTAAGAATAAACACTGGGAGTCGGGAGGTAGTGCAGTGGGTTAAGCGCACGTGGCGCAAAGCACAAGGACCTGCATAAGGATCCTGGTTCGAGGCCCCTGCTCCTCACCTGCAGGGGAGTTGCTTCACAGGCGGTGAAGCAGGTCTGCAGGTGTCTATCTTTCTCTCCCCGTCTGTCTTCCCCTCCTCTCTCCATTTCTCTCAATAATAACTACAACAACAATAAAAAAATGGCAACACAAAGGAAATAAATATTTTAAAAAAAGAATAAACACTGAGGGAACCCTCTCCAAAAGACCTGTTCTATCTTTCTTAGGCTGAATTAAGTGCTTTATTTCTGCCCCCACTAAAATAATTTGTGCAACACAGTACTAAACACAAAGACCCATGCAAGGATAGGGGTTCAGGCCCATTGGCACCCCACTTGCAGGAGTCACTTCACAAGCAGTGAAGCAGGTCTGCAGGTGTCTCTTTCTCTCTCCCTTTCTGTCCCCCCCCCAGTATCTCTCTGTCCTATCCAATAAAATGGAAAAATTAGCTGCCAGGAGCAGTGGATTCATAGTGTTGGCACTGAGCCCCAGCAATAACCCTGGAGGCAAATAATAACAATAATGATGACGATAATAATAATATTTTGTACATATCTCTACAAACACACTTGGCAAATTCTAATCAACTAATGTGTTGAATATGCAGCTTTAAACTCTTTTGGTCAAGAGTTGTGTGTTTATTAATTTATTCCCAATATTTAGTAGTGTCTAATATGATAGGTTCTGATGAAATGTGTTGAGGGCATGAATTCATGAATCAAAGGGTTATTCTGAATTGACCAGGAGACAACACAAAGCACACTGAGCACCTCATGACTCATCAGTGAAAACCCACACACAGCACAGCATGGAAACAGTGTAGGTAAGGGGATAGCTGACCAACTGATCCACCTTTTCCACAGGTTCTCTGGGTAGATGCGTGCCAAGTCACCATCATGCTGTTCTGTAATAAGTAGATATTAGTGAATATATTAACCCATTTAGTTAGCTAGTGGTCATTGGGCTATAACCTCAGTTTGTTTCACAGAGGACTTCTTGTGATTTGGTGGCATCTGACATGCATCTTAGATTTATTATTATTATTTGTTTTGATGTAGTGGCTGAGAGTGAAGTTAGGGGCCTTGAATGTGTACAGTACCAAGGCTGTGTGGCATCCCCAGCCCAACTTTTAATGTTATTTCTTTGAAACAAACAATGAAAGAGAAAGAAGATGAGGGTTCAGGCAGAAGCACACACATTACAATACACAAGGACCTAGGTTCGAGCCCCTGGTCCCCACCTGCAGGGGGAAAGCTTATGAGTGGTGAAGCAGGGCTGCAGGTGTCTCTTTGTCTGTTTCCCTCTCTCTGTCTTGAATTTTTAAAGCTTTTTCTTTTTCATTTTTTAATTTTATTATTATCTTTATTTATTGGATAGATACAGAAATTGAGAGGGAAGGGGGAGGAAGAGGGGAAGAGAGATAGACACCTGCAGCACTGCTTCACCACTTGTGAAGATTTTCCCCCTGCAGGTGGGGACTGGGGGCCTGAACCTGGGTCCTTGTGCATTGTAACATGTATGCTCAACCAGCTGCACCACTTCCCAGCCCCTATCTTTCCCTCTCTATCTCCACATCCCTTCTCAGTTTCTCTCTGTCTCTATTCAATAAATAAATAAATAAATAAATAAATGTTTTAAAGAGAGAGAGAAAGAAGATGAAGAGCTGCCCAAACACTGCGGCATCTGAGATGTAGCTTTACTATAAAAGGATAACTACGTAAAGCTTTTGAAAAGAAGAATAAAGACTGAAGTATCAAAACATTCTTTTTTTTTTAATTTTATGTGGTTGATTTTTAGTGGATGTGATTAGTTTTTTAGATATCAGTATTAACTCTCTATAAGACCAAGACATTAGGAATGGGAAAAAGCTGGCTGGCCTCCAAATAGAAAGTACTAAAACTTGGTAACAATCAATAGGCAGGAAAGGTCTCACCAGACTACTGGATTTGGACGTTTGACATCTCAGACTTGGTGTCTGGATACAATCCACAGCAAAAAGGCAGTGACAGCAATGGGTGGTGGCACACCTGATTGAGCTCATATGTTACAATATGTAAGGAGCCAGGTTCAACACCCCAGTCCCCACTTGAGGGGGAAAACTTTGGAAGTTGTGAAGCAGTGCTGTGGGTATCTCTCTGTCTCTCTCCCTCTCTACCTCCCCCTTCTCTCTTTATTTCTGACTGTCTGTATTCAATAAATACAAGTAATAAAAAAATTTTAATCCAATGGCAGCATAATGTGGCATGGTGGCACTGGTTGCATTGATTTAGTTAAGGCCACCAGAGGCAGTGTAACAGGGTAAAGAATCAAGAGGAGAAGCATCAAGAAACATAAGCAAAGTCCCAGAAGTTCCAAGATTGGGACAAATAAGGACTTTAAGGAATACGGGGGAGGTTCCTTGTAGCCCTGACACTTAAGAAGGCAACAGATAATTATTATCCTAACCAAGGTACTTGGGAGCTTGGTTTACGCTCAAAATACCATGGTTAGGATTTACTGTACTATACTTGACCTCACCAGTCATTTAATGTTATCTATTAATAATTATATGTAGATACTCACAGGATCAGATGATTCTGGTTGTAGGTAATTCAGTATTTGGAAAAAAAAAGTTATTTTTAGAAATGCTTTAACAATTTAAGCCCAGTTTACAATCAGTTTACAAATTTGAAACATTAAGTGCAAAGACTAAAGAAATATATATTCAGAAATGAAAGCTAGGCAGTTAACAAACTTGAGACATACCCAATCTATTTTCCCTGACACAGTAGATAAATGACATTTACAATCTTATAAATTATTAGGAGTATAGTTTCATGTGGTTCGCACCACCCAAGGTCTGTGTCCTGTGGTGGACCTGAGAATCCACCCTTCACCCAGAGTCTTTTACTTTGGTGTAATACTCCAAACCCAGTCCAAGTTCTGCTTTGTGTTTCCCTTTCTGGTTTATTTCTCAACTTCTTTCTAGGAATGGGATCATCCCATATTCATCCTTCTCTTTCTGGCTATCTTCCTTACCATGATTCTAGGAACATAACCTAAAATCGACTTCCTAGCTTCTCTCCACCCATCCTAAGATTCCTATTCTCTGCACTGCTCCATCTCTAATTTTTGGCTTCTGTTTATTGTTTAATTTTATTGGGTTTTTTTCTTGCTTTATATTTCACTACCTGTGAGATGCTTCTATGATTCCATCCTTACTTCCCTGGGCAGGTGATTTCACCATGTGTCCCAGAATCTCACCTCTGCAGTACCCTACCCCAGTAGGGCAAGGTAGAAACAGGTTGGGGGTATGGATCTAGCTACCAGTGCAAATCCATGTCCAACAGAGAAGCAACTATAGAAGCCACAATTCCCACCTTTTGCACTCCCCCCCCAAAATTTTAGTCACTACCCCATAAAGGGGGAGGAATATTAGGGGAATGTGACCAAAGGGCTCTGACCCAGAGAGAGAAGAAGGAAAAAGGAAGGACATTTGGACGTAGCAATAGGTGTATGTTTAACTTAGAAAGGAAAAGAAGGCAGGACCATAGGAAAAAAAAAAGGCAAATATATGTAAATATAGAAATAATAGTCAACCCATATCTGTGACCTTAAGAAAACTAATGTAGTTTCCATGGAGGGAATGAGGACACAGAACTCGGGTGTTGGGAACATGTGGGAATATACCCTTTATCTCATAATTTTGTAAATTAGTATTGAATCACTAATACAAAGAAAAAACAAAAAAGAAATAATAATAGGCAGCTTCTAGGTCATCTCTAAGCTAGCACTTCACTAGACTGAATATTCAGAATATATTAAAACCTAGAGTTAATTCCAAATAAAATGTGGTCAGTTGAGTTGCCAACACAAATAAGTTAGCTTAAGAACATAGTCTTTGCATTTGCACAAGTAGGAAAGAGTACTTATAATGGGTACCGACTTTTTAAACCAGCAGTTCCCGCATCTCTAAATACAATGAACATTTCTTATTTTTTTCTTGGAAAGTATGAAGAAGTCTGGCAAGCAATCCCATCCCAGTTCTACCTGATGCTCTCTTCAATTGTACACAAAAAACCTTTCTTTTTTTTTTTTGCTAAGGTCAGAAGCAAGTTTGTGATTGATGCCTTGTTGCTGAAACAACTAAAGGTTTTGTAACTTTTTCACAACCATTGTGGATTGTGAAATATAGACAATAAATGTGCAGTATGAAATATATTCAAGATATTCAGCCATGTATGTAAAAAGACAATAATTCCACTTGAGCCCCTTTTCTAAATCATTTACATTCCATGTTTTTAAAATTAAAAGCAACAAAAACTGTCATCTGAAAGTTCTGTCCCTAGAGCTTTCTACTACAATAGAAATGTTCTTTTTCTGCAGTGTTCAATCTAGTATCCACAAGCCTTGTCTGACTATTGAGCATTTGACATGTAGCTAGTGGAATTAAGCACTTGAATTTAAATTTCATGTATGTTAATTTGTCTAAGCCATATAAACTTACAGCCCCATATAAACTTACAGTTTTCCAATTATTAATGTTTATATGTGATAAAGCTTATTCAGAGTGGTATTGCCATACACCCAAGTATTAGTATTTTTTGTAAGTCTGCTTGTTAATTAACTGGAGCCATAGCTCACTGAGTAAAATGTTTGTATTGCTATACACAAGACCCAGGGTCAAACCATAGAAACATATGGAAAGTTCAGTGGCAACAGAGGAGGCATCAGTGCTGTGCTTTCTCTCCTTTTCTTTCTCTCTTTTGTCTATCAAATTATCAAAGGAAGAAAAGGGGCCAGAGTGATGAAATCACACATGCACAAAGCCCATTTTCCAAATAGGCAAGTTAGTTATGATTGTAGTTGTACTGAATCAGCCTGGCCAATGCAACTATGAAACAGTTCTACTGTTCTGATCAAATGTGAATACATACCCTAAAACTTGCTGAATGTGTATAATTCTAAACAACAACAAAACAAAACAAGCCTCAACACACTCCTTAGATCTTATTTTGTTTATTAATTTATGTAGAGAGAGAGAAGAGCAGATAAAACTGAAGTATCCTTCTGATACTTGAGATGCCAGTGATGGAAACCAGACATCATACTTGAGAGTCCAACATTTTATACACTGTGCCACCTCCCAGGACATGTTCATAAATTTTATCTCATCTTGTTCTTATAACATGGTAAGATAAGGAGGGGACAGTTGATTTATTTTTTTCTCCAGAGTTATTGCTGGGGCTATGTGCCAGCATCATGAATCCACTGCTCCCAAAGTTAGTTTGTTTGTTTTTGTTCTTGTTTTTCTTTTTCTGTTTTTTTTTTTTTTTTTTGGTAGGACAGAGAGCAATTGAGGGGGAAGGAAGAGATAGAGAGGTAGGGAACTATAGACACCAACTGCAGACCTGCTTCACCTGTAGTGAAGTGTCCTAGGGAGAGGACAGTTGTAATAAAAGATTAAAGTAGGGACTAAGCACTGGCCCAGCTGGCTGAGTGCACATTAATATATATTTGATTTAAAAATGATCGACAAGGATAAAAGGGGTACAATGCCACACAATTCCCACTACCAGAGTTCCGTATCCCATCCCCTCCATTGGAAGCTTTTCTATTCTGTATTCCTCTGGGACTATGGACCCTGGATCACTCTGGGGTGCAGAAGGTGGAACCATTTTCGTGCCACAGACCATTTGGTTATTTATGCCCTCATTTGTGGGCCATACAAAATTATCAACTTAGAAATGAGCACTGAATGTTGCTACAGAAAAACAAAACAAAACAAACAAAAAAAAAAAACACCAGTTGGTCTTTTGACCAAATGATATGTCCCATAGGCCAGACATTTCCCATTCTGAGGTAAAGTATGAAAATAAATGCTTTTTTACTAAGCCAACAGGATATGGTTTAGACATATTAGGTGGCATGTTTTGAAGGCTACTGCTTCAGTATATTTATTTAGTTGTCTCACTTTGTTTTCCTGTTTCACACTGGTTAGTTCTCCAAATTCAATATATATATTGATTTATTTAACTTTTTTCATGTTTTGGTTAGATCTCCCAATTCAATATATTTATTAGTTTATTTAACTTGTTCATGTTTTGCATTTGTTAGATCTCCAAGTTATACTTCCTAGCACAAGTAAATATTAAAGCTCCCTTTCAAGCAAGTAATTACTCTGTTCATGCTATTTTCTAAATTTTATCATTTGTATTAAAGTGCCTAAGTATTGGGAGTCAGTTGGTAGCTCAGCGGGTTAAGTGCAGGTGGCGCAAAGCACAAGGACTGGTGTAAAGATCCTGGTTCAAGCCCCCGGCTCCCCACCTGCAGGGGAGTCATTTCACAGTCGGTGCAGCAGGTCTGCAGGTGTCTATCTTTTTATCCCCCTCTCTGTCTTCCCCTCTTCTCTCCATTTCTCTCTGTCCTATCCAACAATGACATCAATAACAACAATAATAGCTACAACAATAATAATAAAACAACAAGGACAACAAAAGGGAAAATAAATAAATAAATATTTAAAAAGTGCCGAAGTATTGGTGTGAATTTATTTTTATCAGATTGATGATGATTGTAAAATTACTTTTCTACAAAAATTTAAACTCCCACTATTCTGCTTTCATTGTCTTTTTTTTTTCAACTTCAAATTTGTTATTTCAACCAGTAACTAGGAAAAAGTTCCTCTCTTCAGTGTACGTGGCAGACACTTCAAGATACTCAACATAATCTGAGTGTCTCTCCTCTACCTAGAGATACAACTGGGTCAAGTGTCCTAGTCTCACACATGATGAGATGCAGGTCGCTGAGTGTTTTTTGCTGGTGGGATATAAGTGGGAACTGGTCATATTCTCTTTCATATTATTGTGCCCTCTGACTGACCTACGTGGAGATGATGCCTAAATTACTTTGGAAACCACACATTGAAGACAGCAGAGTTTTTTTCAGTCAAGGTCTCTGGATGGTTTATGGAAGAAGATCATGCTGTCATTTTTATCCTTTCCCCAGTACAGTACAATAAACAATAAGTTTATTGTGTTTGAGCCCTTCTATATTTGGGGGTCTATTTGTTACATCACTTAGCCTGTGCTATTACACCACTTTAAGTGAGCTTTGCTACAGTAATCTAAGTAATCAAAAAGATATTGACAAATGAGGGAGATATAAAGCTGCCAATAAGTATTTATTGAAATAGTCATACATTAACCACAAATCACTGAAGAGACTAGAATATACTTTAAGAACTACAGGTTTACTTATTGGGCTAAATTATATATTAAATTTGTGAAAAGGTTGTAGATTTTATTAATAGGACATACACACTCTTTCTGTGCCCTATATTTATATTATTAGCTTACTTGGTATCAAATCTTATTCAAATATCTCATTTAATAAACTTTTATTTGTAATAGATAAGTAGATAGATCTTCACATGCATATGAAAAAAGATGTATTACCAAAAAATTAACATTAAAATATGAAGCAGAAACATCAGGAAAAAACTGGATCCTGAATTAGAATTCCTGAACAGGAAAGAACTTGGAATGTGGTTATAAGTGCCATGTTAAATTAGAAATATGTGAAAATTTTAGCTGCCTAAAGATATGGGATGGAACGATCAATCAAGCATTCAGGACATAAAAAGAACCCATTATGAAAATGGAGAAGGGCAAAAAATGAAAGAATACATACTATATTGAATATAATTTTTTTAAGTTCTAAGAGCTAAAAAGGGCAAAAAAGAAAATAAAGCAGAGTGAATTAATGATGGTTAAAAAGGGTAAGTGCAATCAAAGGGGCTCTGACAATTATATCAGGTAGGAAAGAAACATAAGAAAGTAGACCCATTAATAACTTGAAAAGTGGATGAAATCAATAATGTTTAAATGGCTGAGCCACTCAACTTTAAAATGTTTTATCTATATTAATGAAAGTTCTATAAAATTATTAAGTTATGAAAAGCTCATAAATATAGTAATGATAAATTTCAATAAAGTATATAGGAATGATTGAGTATAAGTTGATCAGGAATTATGTTAATATGTGTCATTGGGACAAAAGGGTTTTTATTAATCAATTAGCCAACGCTTTGTGACTCATTTCTGAAAAACATATCAAATAGGAAAATATAAAAGCATCCTTGAAATATAGAGTAGACTTAATAATCAGGAATGTTATTACAACTAGTAATAATTCAAGTAAAAGTGGTATAGATTAAGTGAAGTGTTTGGGGTTAAGTAGGTGAAATGAGAGAAAAGAATAGGAGATTCCCATGAAGACACTTAAATTTTCTGTAGCTGTTTATTTTATCTACATGCTTTTTATAATTTTTCTCATTAAAAATAAATGTAGTATCATATAAAATTAGTTGGAGTTAATCCAATCAGAATGTTTTATATTTCATACTATGCAGATCATTTTATACATACATATATATATATATGTATATGCTATTGATCTAATTTATCTGATTGAAGTCACTAGAAAAAGTTTCCAAGAGAAACTCATGCCTTTCCTGAGCTATGAAGGATGAGTAAGAAATGCAAAAGCATATGCATGTATATGTATAAACGAGTTGACATTGTTTTCTACATTTAAACAATAATCCCAGATTTGCATGGATTTATGACACTACTGCTAGTGTCTCTTATGCATCACAAATGTAAGTTAGTGTTAGGAATACTCTATTAACTTAAGAAATAAAATCTACAACCTTTTCACAAATTTAATATATAATTTAGCCCAATAAGTAAACCTGTAGTTCTTAAAGTATATTCTAGTCTCTTCAGTGATTTATGGTTAATGTATGTTTTTTTTCTGTCTGCAAAGGTGGGGGGAGGGATGAGTTCCCCATTGTAAACTAAGTTCTCTAAATAAATAAATAAATAAATAAATAACATCTTATACTAATATAATACCACTCTGTTGCTTTAGCATGACACCAGTCATCAGTTCTTGTTATATGAACCCTGTTCAGTGAAGCCCCAGTAACACCCCCACCCCCAAATAGCAAGCCATCACAATTCTGTCATTGTTGCAGGTTGAATAATTTGAAAGCTATTTAATCAGGGTTGAATAAGTTGTTGGTGGTGCTAGGGGATGATAATGATGATGAAGAATGAAGATGACTGTGATTAATATACTTATCTTGTAACCTTTTGAATAGCATATTTTAAAAAGCAGTGATTAGATGAAGACTGAATACTCTGTTCTGATATCCTTGTACAGTTTGAACATGTAAAAAATGTGTGTATAGCCAATTAAATTATGACTTTTAGAGATAGATTTCCCTCTTCAACTAAGGACTTGTGTGCAACTTGGATGGAATTTCAGTCTATCATGTCATGGATGATGCAGTCAGTTGAAAGAGGTGGGGAAAGTAAACCAGATTATTCACTCCTTCAGCTTTAAAAAAAAATATCATTTATTTACTTTTGGATAGAGTCAGAGAGAAATTGAGAGGAGAGGAAGAGAGACAAAGAGATACCTGCAGCCCTGCTTTACCACTAGTGAAGTTTTTCCCCTGCAGGTGGGGACCAGGGTCTTGAACCCAAGTTCTTGTGCACTACAATGTGAGCACTTACTCAAATGTGCCACTTCCTGTTCCCCACCATCAACTTTTGATCTTCTTTTGACTTCCTCTTCTGATGCCATCTTTAAGATAATTTCAGATTAGCAAGCAAGAGCATCTTTCAACTTTTAACCAGTTTTCTTATCCTTGTGTGATATTTCATATCACACAATATCCAAAGAATTGTTGCCAGTCTGAAAGTAGCAGGCAAGAATGGTATCTATGCCATAAATTGAATAGGAGAGGAGATAAGCTCTAATTTTTTTCTTTTTTTTTTATTCTTTGATATTTCCCCTTGATTTCATCTTGAGTTATTTCTCCAGGCTTACATTTTCTTATCTGTTAAAGCAGTAGTGCTAATACTAAAATAGGCTCAAAATTTGATTGAGATCTGTGCTCTGTATACCTTATACCAAGCCTATATACCAAGCCTATATACCTTATTCCAAGCCTTATTCACTACCCAAAGAAAGTGTGTGCTGTTATTATTGCCATTGAACATTTGAGAAAGCAAAGGTATAGTATGCGATTTTCTTTTTTTTTTTAAATTTTTTATTTAAGAAAGGATTAATGAACAAAAACATAAGGTAGGAGGGGTACAACTCCATTTTCACTATGGCTAAGCCCTTCAACGTAGAAAGGTTTGCTGTGGTACCAGTCTAGTGACAAAGATATAAGCCAGGAACAGTGGGCTTCAGTAATAGAGGTGCCTACTCAGTGGGAATCCTTTTTCATTCACCAATCTGCTTAACTGCCTGCCCAGAAATATCTTTTATCTATGTGACAACTTAGGTACAAAGATATGAAATTCACCTTGGGCACTTGTAGTGTTAGCCCTGAGTCCAAAGGTACACAACACACACTCTCTCTCTCTTTTAATAAAATTTTATTTACTTATTAGATAAATACAAAGAGAAACTTGGAAGGAAGAAGGAGATAGAGATAGAGAGGGAGAGAGACAAAGCCCTACTTCACCACTTGTGAAGCATTCCCCCTGTAGGTAGAGACCAGGTCCTTGAACCTGCACTCTTGCTCACTGTAATATGTGCACGTAACCAGGTTCACCACTGCCTGCCACCCCCATTATCTCTAGTTAAATCATACATGGGATCCCCAGGGACATGTCAGTATAAGAATCATTAAAGTCTGAGAACCCCAAAATTTAACTGCCTTATCAGGTATTCAGTAAGTTTATTTCTGTTCCTTGTATTTCATAGCAATTTACCAATCACTGCTTATTATTACCTTAAGCAATGCTACATAGTAATGTGGGTCATATTCTGATTTAACAGATTGTCAGAAACCCTATCTTAAAAGTTAAGTTCAAATCAGTCTTACATTCAAAATAGGAATTTCCACCAGCATATTAGATGTCAGGCACAGGCAAAAACTAGTAAAGTCATGGGCCCCTTGGAATATAACTAAAATAGACTGTGAGCTTTTTCCAAAATGAAGACCCCTAAATCTTCACCTGCAATATTTTTGCCTTTAGGTTCATGATTAGTCAACAAATTGTTCTGCTTTATATATTTTTTTAATTATTTATAAAAAGGAAACACTGACAAAAACCATAGGACAAGAGGGATACAACTCCACACAATTCCCACCACCAGAACTCCATATCCCATCCCCTCCTCTCATAGCTTTCCTATTTACCCCTCAGGGAGTATGGATCCAGGATCATTATGGGGTGAAGAAGGTGGAAGGTCTGACTTCTGACTTCTGTAATTGCTTCCCTCCTGAACATGGGTATTGGTGGGTCGATCCATACTCCCAGCCTGTCTCTCTTTCCCTAGTGGATTACACTTTTTACGTAGAGATAATTGAGGTGTCAGAAGAGTAAAACTTACAAGTATCATTACAAAGCTGCATTGTCAACTCACCAAGAGTTGGGATTTGTCCAGTCTCTTTATTTCAGAAATTCCACACAAATAACCTGAGGTATTAAGATGCTACAGTGCACATGTTCTTCCCATATAACTTGCAATACTCCTTATAATTTACACACTGTATTTAAAGGGCATTACTAGAGAAGTGCATTTCTCATTGATGAGTAATTTTGGCCCATTGTATTGCTACTAAGTAACTCTTTTATATTATAGGTTACCAAATCTTATTCTGTCTAGGGAATTGCACTTTTAAAACTCATGTTCCCAGTACATCTATGTATTAGGTATTTTTTTATTTTTATTTATAAAAAGGAAACACTTCCCTGGATTGAAGACCCCACCAATGTGTCTTGGAGCTCAGGTTCCCCAGAGACACACCTTACTAGGGAAAGAGAGAGGCAGACTGGGAGTATGGACCGACCAGTCAACGCCCATGTTCAGCGGGGAAGCAATTACAGAAGCCAGACCTTCTACCTTCTGCAACCCTCAATGACCCTGGGTCCATGCTCCCAGAGGGCTAGAGAATGGGAAAGCTATCATGGGACGGTGTGGGTTAAGGAGATTGGGTGGTGGGAATTGTGTGGAGTTGTACCCCTCCTACCTTATGGTTTTGTTCGTTAATCCTTTCTTAAATAAAAAATTTTTTTTAAATGGTTAAAACCTAGGGAAAAAAAAAAAAGGAAACACTGACAAAAACTATAGGATAAGAGAGGTACAACTCCACACAATTCCCACTACCAGAACTCTGTATCCCATCCCATCCCCTGATAGCTTTTCTATTATATATATATGTATGTTTATACATATATATATAATTTTTACTTATAAAAAGGAAACATTGACAAAAAGCATAGGATAAGAGGGGTACAACTCCATACAATTACTACCACCAGAACTACATATCCCATCGCCCTCCCCTGATAGCTTTCGTATTCTTTTTCCCTCTGGGAGCATGGACAAAGGGACATTATGGGGGTGCAGAAGGTGGAAGGCCTGGCCTCTGTAATTGCTTCCCCGCTGAACCTGGGCATTGACAGGTCAATCCATACTCCCAGCCTGTCTCTCTCTTTCCCTAGTGGGACGAGGCTCTGGGCAAGTGGAGCTCCAGGACACATTGGTGGGGTCATCTTTATATCTTAGCTATTTTACATCCACCTGGTTCCAGATGCTACCATGATGCCAACTGGACTTCCCTGGGCAGAGGACCCCACCATGTGTCTTGGAGCCCCGCCTCCCCAGGCCCCTGCCTCACCCCCATGAGAGAAAGAGAGAGAGACAGGATGAGAGTATGGATCTACTTTCCAATACCCATGTTCAGTGGAGAAGCAATTACAGAAGCCAGACCTTACACCTTCTTCACCCCATAATGACCCTGGGTCCATTCCTTCAGAAGGATAAAGAATAGGGAAGCTATCATGGGAGGGAAGGGGATATGGAATTCTGAGGGTGGGCATTGTGTGGAATTGTACCCCTCTTATTCTATAGCCTTCTCAATATTTCCATTTTATAAATAAAAATTTAAAAATAGGTTTTTATTCATCTTTTGCCAACAAGAAAATTTTCCAGACTCACAAAGTTGGTAGGCACTGGAGATAGTGGTGACTAACATCAATCTATCTGACTCTTGATCCCCCTACTTAGAGTTCTTTCTTTATAATTTTTTAATGATTTAATAATGATTAACTCAATTGTAATATAGTAGGGGTACAATCCCATACAGTTGCCGCCACCAGAGTTCTGTGTCTCAGTCCCCTCCATTGGAAGCTTCCCTATTCTTTATCCCTCTGGGAGCATGGACCCAGGATCATTATGGAGTGCAGAAGTGAAAGGCCTGGCCTCTGTAATTGCTTCTCCACTGGACATGGGCATTAGCTGGTTGATCCATGTTCCCAACCTGTTTCTATCTTTCCCTAGTGGGGCAGGGGCCTGGGGAGGTGGAGTTCCAAAGCATATAAATGAGGTCATCCAGCCAGTGAAGTCAGGTTGGCCTCATGGTTCAGTGATCAGGAATCCAAAGGTGAGACTATAGCCAATGATATTCGGGGTCTCCGTTTTGGAAAAAAGCTAGCAGATCTATTTTAGGTATATTCCAAGGGACCCATGACTTTACTAATTTTTGCCTGAGCACAACAGCTGACATCCAGGTGGTCCAAAGGCGCTGTCTGGGGAGATTGTGTCAGAGCTGGAAATAGGACTGGAAAACTGTATCAGGGAAGAAAGTATATCCCAATTATGGGAAGAGTTTATAAATATTGTTAACCCCCACCTATTTGTTCCCCAGCCTGTTCCTGTCTTTCCCTAGCTGGCTAGGGCTCTGGAGAATTGAGGTTTCTGATCACATTGGTGAGGATGTCTACCTGGGGAGGTCAGGATGGAATCATTATAGCATCTGCAACTTATTGGCTGAATGGCAGTAAGATACAAAGCAGGACAAATTGTTTAATTAAATAGAAACCCCAAAGTAGGAATAGAGCAGATGGTACTAGAGGTCTTCGTGTGAGAAGAAGCTAGGAAGTCTAGTTTAGGTATATTCCAAGGGGCTCATAACTTTAGTAATTTTTGCCTGAGTCTGATAGCTACCATACAGGTGGACTAAAAATAATTGTCTAGGTTATTGTTGTCAGAGTTTAGAATGGGCTAAAAACTGGATTAGGGCAGAGAGTAGCTCCCAACCATGATGAAAATATATAAATACCATTGACTCTTTACCCCGTCCATCTGAGCTAGGGCCAGAATTCTTGTTCCCTGCCCTTGCTGATACATATACCTAAGTTAATGTCTGCTTGTCAAACACTTGAATTTTATTCTTATTTTCCTCTTTTATAGTTTTCTTTGAATACTGTCTCTCTTGTGATTCATAAAGGAATCCTATCTCTTCTTCAGAGTTGTCTCAAATATTTCCTCTTCCAAAGGAGTTTAACACCTTTACTATTTTTCCTCTTGTCCTTCTTCCCCATAATTACCTCACCGCTCTTTGTTACCTCACATTTTTTTTAATTTATAAGACTTTACTCTCTGAAAATGTCATGTTGATTTATTTTCTGCTTGTTTATGTTCTACTTCTTACAGTTAGAAACTCAATGTACACTGAACTACTTGTTGAATTCTGTTTCACTAATATCTAAACTAGACCATGGGAGAGACAGACATAGAGTGAGTGAAAGATTAAAATTTTGCACGTTTAGGGGCCAGGCAGTGACATGCTCAGTTAAGTGCTTATAGTACTAAGTGCAAGGATCTGGGTTTGAGCCTCTGCTCTCCACCTGCAGTGGGGTGCTTCATGAGTAGTGGAATAGGGCTGCAAGTGTCTGTCTTTCTCTGTCCCTCTCTATCTTCCCTCCTCTTTCAATTTCTCTCTGTCCTGTGCAATAAAATGGAAAAAATGGTCACTTGGAGCAGTAGAATCATAATACCAGCACAAAGCCCCAGTGATTAACCTGAAGGCAAACAAACAAACAAACAACCAAAACTTGCACCTCCTACTCAGTTTTTTCATACATCTTTAAAATTCAGAGAAGGCTATCCAAAAAAAAAAAATTTTTTTTTGGTAATGAACTCTAAAAATACATATTGTAATCCTGATCATGTAAACTAACTGCCTTTGGGCAAAACATGCAGACAGCAGCCTAATTTACATTGATTTAAATCCATTTTTCTTATACATTGTATTCTGTGCAATCCATAGTACTTTAGGGCCTACAGTGGACTTAAATGAATACGTCATTAATCTGTTATGCACTTACCAAATTTTATTTCATTTACATTTATAGATGATTTTCTGCATGTAATTTATAAACTAAGGCCTTGAAAGGTTTAATTTTTATAATTCTAGTGTATACAACAATCTTCTAAACAGTCAGACATATATGTGGGTCAATGAAATAAATCATTTGCCTTTATATGTGTATTCAATTTTATATGTGTACTTTTGATATAATTCTATATTTATATTTGGTAAATTATTATGAAGTATTCAGGTAGATTATACATAAAAATTATAAATTCCTATATGTCAGCTGTTCAAAATATTTATATTACTTATAGATTATCATTTGCAGTTAAAAATAAGTTTAAAGATCATTGGGAAAATGTTTAAAATGTATATAGCAGGATCTCAATATTTTATTATTTTATAAGTGAATTATATGATCAGATTACTGCTAATTGAAACATACACAAAATGTAATTCAATTCTATATATATTAAGTTCTTTTTAAAAAATATTTATTCCCTTTTGTTGCCCTTGTTTTTTTATTGTTGTAGTTATTATTGTTGCTGTTGTTGGATAGGACAGAGAGAAATGGAGAGAGGAGGGGAGAACAGAGAGCGGAAGAGAAAGATAGACACTTAAAAACCTACTTCAGTGCTTGTGAAGCGACTCCCCTGCAGTTGGGGAGCCAGGGGCTCGAACTGGGATCCTTACCTCGGTCCTTGCACTTTGCGCCACATGCACTTAACCCACTGCGCTACTGCCCGATTCCCCATATATTAAGTTATTTATGAGAGATGCTTCTGTCAAATTATGGAGAGAAGTAAAGATAACTTCTGCCCATGAAATTAGTATTTGCCTTTGAAATATGGGTCTGATTTATTAATGTTCAAAAAGAAGGATACTCATTTTGGCATCTTAATATGAGAAAATACAGAACAAAAAAAATAGGACCTTACTTCTGTGTTCAAGAAATGGTACATTTTCTAGTGTGGAGAAGTATTTATGCAGAAAACACTGAACATGAGCATTAGAAGTTGGTTCTAGGCAATGTATGATGGGCTTTCCAAGCTAGACAGAAGATATTTTAGTTTAGCAATGAATTGTATGGTAGTAGATTCTTTTTGTTCAGAGCACTGATATTTTCACACTTATGTTTACGGAAGGAAAGGCACTAACATAAAATACAATTGGTTGAAAAATAGAATATATAGAGAGAGAATACTTATACAACTACAGCAAAAAGTCCAATTTTTGACAGGAGACAGAGGCATGGTAACCTGCTCTTGAGTTGGAATACAAACTCAAAAGTAGGAAAACTGGAAGGAGAAAAATTGGTCTTGGAGACTATACTTTTCCATTATAAAAGTGTTATGTAAACATCCAGTCTGAGCAAAATAAATGGGTGGTGGAAAGAGAATAGTGATCCAGTCCACTGGGGCAAAAATGACACTTCTTGATGAGCAGTTAAATCAATGGAGAAACAACAAAATCCCATTGATAATGACTTCATTTTCACAGAAAATGGCCTTGTGTATAAGTCAATTGTTACATGTACTAGTGCAAATTATTGATGAGCTCTTGGCACATTGTGGTGCTTGGCATATACGAAAGGGTATTTATGATGAAATGCCTACAATAAAATGCAGTTTTGTGCAAGAAAGGGTACAAAGATTTTATTGTCTATGGCCCCATTCAAGAGTGTTAAGACTCTGCCAAATGACCCTATCCTGTTCGAAATAACCTTTAACAGAAGACAAAAAAAGAACAGATGAAGATGTTAATGGCATCCTTGCTTTGAGGGTTAAGCATTGTATTTTTTTTTGCTCCAGTACACCTATGTCCAATATTTAATGAACCATACAGAACAGAATATAGTGAAAAACACTGAGATGTAGAAGATGCATAGATACATATCTGAAAATCAGTAATGAAATATATATGTACACATATCATAATAATGAGTATGTTTGTTTTCTGTTTTAATTTTTATTTGAATTCAAATTGTTTGCTATGTTCTCCATTAAAACAACTAAATAATTTGCTTGCTACCACTAAATTTAACCACAAGCTAATGTTGAATTTCTATAAGTATATAATCTAAAACTTTTCATCGCACTATCCTCTTTCAAGAGTTCTGATTTTTTTCTCTCAAAAACTGAGACATAACAGAACATTTTAATCATAGGTATGATGCTTTAAAAAAGTTCTTCACTTAGCAGTGCATGTGCCTAATTATTTGGAACAATTTCTCCATGAAAAATTTTGGGCAAATTCTTTTACTTCTTAGAGATAAATAGTTCCCATCTGCAATATGAAAACTGTAATTGTAATTTGTATGAGTTGTGTGAAAATTGAATGATTTGTTTCATGTAAATTTCCTGACAGATGATGAGCGATCAGCACATTTTTGCTATTGCCCTTGTATTTCTGAGCATGTGATTAAAATTAGTATCAGCACGTTTTTGCTATTGCCCTTGTATTTTTGAGCATGTGATTAAAATTAGTCAATGCTTTTGAGTCATTTTTCCACTATAGTTAGATGAATTAATTGCACTATGTGATATCATTCAATCTCTGGGAAATTGGACTTGTCTTCAAAGAACATGTGTGACAGAAAAGTTTACTTGCACAGATCCTGCAAGGATAAAACATACACCTTTCTCTAGCATGGTCTATTTCCTAATAGATAAAACATACACCTTTCTCTAGCATGATTCTATTTCCTAATCATTATGGATACACTGTGTGTACTACCAAAAGAGCACCAAGTGTGGTAGAGCAATGCTTTGGTCTCTCCCTCACTATTTCTCCCTTTCTCCTTCTCCAAATATGTAATAAAACCACACTTTTATAAAATTGTAGCTTTATTAAAGTGAAAATAAGTTCCCAAGGGCATATATTTATTAATGGTTTGCTTTTAATAATGTATTAAGAATAATAACCAAGGGAGTCTGGCGGTAGCGCAGTGGGTTAAGTGCACGTGGCGCAAAGTGCAAGGACCAGTGTAAGGATCCCGGATCGAGCCCCCAGCTCCCCACCTGTAGGGGAGTCGATTCACAGGCGGTGAAGCAGGTCTGCAGGTGTCTATCTTTCTCTTACCCCCTCTGTCTCCTTCTCTCTCCATTTCTCTCTGTCCTACCTAACAACAACGACATCAACAACAACAATGACTACAACAAAAATGAAAAACAAGGGCAACAAAAATAATTATATAAATATATATATAAATAAAATATATATATAAATAAATATATAAAAAAGAATAATAACCAACTAAGTTTGCTGAGCATTGACTTTAAGCAACTAAAAATTAAATGATTAATACATATCTTTCTTTTATTTATTTCAATAGAGACAGAAAATTAGAGAGGAAGAGGTAGGATGATGACCACAGCACCAAAATTTCTTCCAGTGCAGTAGGTGGTAGATTCTCACCTCATAACCTGGGTCACATATATGACAAAACAGCACACTATCCAAGTGAGAAATTTTATTAGCTTGATTCACATGAGACTCATTCTGTCAAGATATCTTCCTAAGTTATATATTCCCTTTACCCTCATTTAATTAATTGGGAACTGACATGGATGGATGAAATGAAATTTTGAACCTATTTTCACAGGATTAGCAATAGATTGTTAGCTGTTTGTTATAAAATTTAAGTAAGTCATTAAAACAGGTGATGTGGTGACACTTTGAAGCATTGAAGCTTCAGGGCCAAGCAGCAGTGCACCTGCTTAAGCACGTACATCACAGTGCACAAGGACCTGAATTCAAGCCCCTGGTCCACACCTGTAGGGGGAAAGCTTCATGAGTGGTGATGCAAGGCTGTCTCTTCCTCTCTCTGTCTCCCCTGACCTCTCAATTTCTTTCTGTCTCTATCCAGTAATAAATAAAAGATGAAAGAAAGGAGGAAGGAGGGAAGGAAGGAAGGAGGATAGACGGAAAGCATGAAGGAAGGGAGGAAGAAGGAAGGAAGAAGGAAGGAAAGAAGGAAGGAGAAACGAAGGAAGCTTCTAGGGTGGGAATGTGGCTCATTGGTATAGCATGTAACTTCCACATGTGTGAGAGCCTGTGTTCAATGCTCAGCACCACAATAAAAGAGTATCATGGATAGCAACAAGGACAAAAATGGGTGGGACTTCACTAATGTGGAAAATTGTTTTGGTTTCTCTTCTTTTCACCCTCCCTTTCTTCCCTCCTTCTCAAAATATAAAATTAAGTTGGGTTCAGAGCAGCATCTCATTGTTGGTATTGCACATGGACAAGGCCATGAGTTGATTTCTCAGCTGCACTGAAAAAAAAAATTTCTGCTAGTTTGACATTTTCCTCCACAATGTATTACTATCAAATTAGTGTTTCTGCTGAGGATATATAAATCATTGTAAGTAATGACTTTGGAAAAGGAAAGAGAAATATATTTGCAGAAGTCTTTCCACAGTTTATATGATATCAACTTACTTGAATCTTGAGTAGGTTAGACAGCAAGTGTTCTTCCTTGGTCCTTGGCATGCATGGCACTACTGTCCTCAGTGTCATCGTGCCTTGGGTAGTAAACAGAAAAGATTAGCTGATGTCAAGCCCCTGAATATTTAAGCATGCTTAATTTAGATTTACATCATCATAAACTCCATCTTCCTTAATCCTCTACATCTGATCCCTGTGTGATAAAATATGACTTATCCTGTACAGACGTTCAACAGAAAATTTAAGAGTTCTCATTTTCTACTAATTCAAAAATTCAAATTTTGTCCAGAAGGAAACCTGATTTCTGAGCACTCACTTGAAGAATGACTTATTTTTATTCTATTTTATACTAAAGTTACTGGAAATTAGTCAGTTATTTCTACGTGCAAGTATACGCACAGAGAATCAATTTATGTTAGGCATATTCATGACGAGTAAATAGCATTCACTTATTTTGGAGTTCTCAGTAATTATCAGGAAATACAAATGAGAACTGTATTTTTCTAAAGCTTGATAGAATTACTTGGAAAGAACTTTAAATTATGTGATTTCATTTTGTTGTACTGATAAAGTATAGATAAAAATATTATTTCTAACCATTGGTTTGTAGTTTTTATGCAGTCTTAGTCAAAAATATGACCAAAAATTAGGACATGTGTTTTGTAAATGCTACTTAGATTCTGATACTTTTCATTTATAATCAGTCTTCCAAAGTGTTTCAGGTCATTACCTCAGGAAGACCCTTGTCAGAGTTCACTTTCATGAGCTATCTACTTGAATTTGTTTACTGAAAAGCACATTTGCCAATTTACATGTATCGTTAATATTTTACAAGTTTGTACTTAATTAATTAATTACCTATTTGTGATTTGGTCAACCTGAATCTGTTTTCAGGCAGATAATCTTCAAGTGAAAAGTCTAGGCATTGGAAACAAGATTATATAAATTATCTATAATTGTTTGGTTACTGATTGAAACTTAGAAAAATCAAACCAAATAGAGATTTTGATTTTTAAGTTGGAAACAACTTTTGATTCCTGGATTCTCTTATTCCCTTTTAGTGAACACATGCTTATCTACTAATCTGACACAGGTAGTGGGAAATCTGAGTCCATGAGATAGAACCTACTTCATATAACTTGAAAAATGCAATCTTACAATGATACTTTATGGTTCCACTTCCATCCTACTTATTTCCACAAAAATTTGGCATACACAGACCATAATAAGGCTAGAGTGAGCCTTTAATCTTAATTATACACTTTACAATATTTTAAATGCTGAAAGATTACTTCCAGTGTTTGGTATAATCTTACAGGGTGCAGATGTGGTTCTCTTTGGTACCGGCCATCTTTACTGAACGAGTAATTTCCATAAAGCTGTCACATTCTGCATGGGAAGCAGATTTACTGATAGGTAATCCATGTAAGGTATTTTTAAAGACAGCTTATTAAAGGATTGAGGCCTGCTGTTAAATTACATATGCTTTCAATTGCTACGAGGAGCAAAAAGCACCAAGAATTGTTGTAATTTAGTGAGGCTAGAGAAAAAGGGCCTATTTAAAGTTTGATGATACATCATTTAAACTTTTATTTCAAGTTTCTTACATTTACGTTTGCTACATTATAGTGCTGTATCTTACACTAATTTTCTCATTAATCCTAAAGATTATATATTCCAGATTTGATATATTTTCTTAAGATTTATTTCTAGAGTTTACGACTTACATGTTTCTTTCTTTTCCTTTGGCAGTGATATGGCTCCAGAATAGTAGCCCAAGTTTCATATGTTTTTCATACTGTTCAGTGTGCTTTGCTGTGCCATAGGCTTAAGAAAACATACGTGTTTTAATTTACATTTCTCTCCCACTTTCCACAATGTGTAACAGAGCTCTGTAGCTAACTCAGTCTAATTTGTTGATTTAGCTTGAATTGAAATCAATTCTAATTACTTTTGAGTAGTAGATCTACCTTTCCCTTAATCATGAACTGAACCTAGGCATCCTTTGCAAGTTTTCACTCAATATTCTGTTCTTGATCCCTAACTTTCTTCCATTTCAGATCAGAGACTTCCCAAGTAAGAGAAAATCCAAGGGAGGTGACAAAGGAGGGTTAAAGGGGTTTCATCCATGGTAAAAAAAAAAAAAAAAAAAAAAACAACTTTGAGGATGTCATCAAGCATTTCAAAATGTGTAGCAACCTGTTTTAAAGCACCAAGACATCATATAACAAAGAACCTTTTAACTCTCTTGAATTGAGAGGTCATTTGTTGTCAGTTATTGTTATTATCTAGATACCTTGTAAAACCATGTTCTAATCAACACAAGTGGAATATTCACAAGTGTGATCAATTGGTTTTATTACTTAATGGATTTTGGCTCTATGTAGCTTATATGTCACACAAAAACTAAAACAAAGCATGTTGGAAAAAATTGAATTACTAAAATTAGACATTTACCTGACATCAATATAATATATATGTGGCTAAAAGAGTGAAAAGTATATGATTGTCATTGCCACTAGGTTACAAAGCTTCGATGTCAATGCTGTTTGCATTACATGTACTCTAGCATTTCTGTTTACAAAATTTCCTTCTAGAATAGTCTTATTGTAGTCTATACTTCATGCAACCAAATCAATTCTACTGACTCTGTTCCTGTCTAGATTTAGATTTTCTTGAGAGCTTGAAAGTGTTTAAATTCATTAAACTAAACCAGTGGATTTTAGGGATATACAAGTAAAAAAATGAAGATATAAGTTCTTTAAAAGAGAAGAAGTGCAGTTTAATTTACCTAATGTCAAGCATAAGTAGCATTAAGTCTACTTGGACTTCATTGCAAATTTATGTCTTTCTATAAGGTGTAATTATCTGAACATCTTGCCATTAAAATTAAGTGTGAATGAATTTTGACATATTCACTTTCCTTTGTACTAAATGAAAGGTAATATTTTTGTTTTGAAATATTTATAGTGTAAATTACCAAAATGGTATTTCTCTACTATTCTAATAAATCTGTTTTTACATAAGTGCTAGAGGTTAATGGCTAGATTTTAAATTGCTTTCCATTTTGATAATAAGTGGATTTCCAAGAGAGATGATTTTTATTAAAGAGATTTTAGTCACTCTGATTCTCTGTAAGAGAATGTCATTTTTTCACAAGCCTACATGTAAATTAAAACATAGCCAATCAGTATTCTTCTAAATATATAATTATAAATGTTATAAAAAGGACTTACTTTCCCTTTATAAGGCAGTTCTCTTTTTAGGCCTCTATTCTAAACTTTATCATTTTTATTCCTATTTTTTATAGTAGTGAATGTTTTCTCCATAATCACATAATACCTCTCAAAAGTGAATAATGACATTGATTCCACTGAAAATTAACTTTGAATTAATGCACTGTGACTGTGATCAAATATTGATCAATTTCTTTATTTTGTGCATGGTTGCAAAGTGAGAAATGTAATGCAAGCCCTCAAATAATTAATTCAATTACAATGGAAAAATAAACCAGTTACACAGCTGAGTAAAATAAAAATAGTTAACACCTGGAATTCTGTGAAAATTATTTATTACTGTCCTATACATATTTCATTATTGTTTCTGATAACAGTTTTTAAAAAGCAATAATTTCAAGGGTATACTAAATTCAGAATTATTACTGAAAAAATGAAATGTAAAAACCTAGATCATTGATTTAAAAAAAGTAATTAAAACGTATGATTTTTCCTACTGTGTATAATAAGGGCTTATATTTGATCAACCATAAAAGTTTTTTAATAATTTTAACCTTGGAATACTACTCCACAAAACACTACTAAATGAAAGTTAGCTGAGAGGCAATTGAGTATCAGAACATCAGGCTGGAAAAGCAACAGGGCCTAGAATATTCAAACCTACTTTATTCTGGTATAATACTACAGTAGGTTGCATGGCAACCAGTGGCTGTGGATTTTGAAGTTAATCTATGTTTTTTCAATAGGGGAAATTTAGCCTGAATTGATTTTTTGTAATTTTCAGAGCAAAGCATGTAATAATTACTTTAATAGACCTTTTCTCAGTTTCTACAATTTCAAATACATTTTATAGATCTAGTTTTCAAAACAGAACTGGTTGCTGGCTGCCTAGTTATTAGATTGACTATATGTATTAGATACTAACTGACAGATTTGTTATATCCTATAACTTGTATTATAACTAATTATTCCCCAGAATTTTAATGTGGTTTAGTTTAAATTGCTTCCTGTTGACAGTCACTACTGGTTTCTACATGACAACATTCAAAACTTACTTATATTTAATTTTTGCTTACATAAGCCATCACCACATACTAATGAGTTCTGTGAGATTAAAATCCATACAAGTCTCTAGTTTTATGGCAAATAGTATTAATTAATTAAATTTATTGAGGTCAATAAAAAGAAGTTTATTATATTAATCTCTTTTAGATTGAATAAGAAAATAGAATGCATTCTCATTTCCATATTTTGTCTTTCCTAGTATAATACTAGAATAAACTAATCATAACAGAATTGACTATAACTAATGCTTGAAGTATATTTTCAGACAAGTGACAAACATTATATTCAGACATACTTTAATTCAGTTTTGGTGATATCTGTTTCTACTATCGTGTAAAAATTTAACTACATTTCAGTTTATTTTCTATCTGATGTTAATGGAGGAAGTAGTTATTTTGAAAGTATAAGTATCTTTGCATAACTTATACCTGGAGCACATACACTACCCTTGTGCAGAGAATCCTGTATAGTCAAATCTAAGTGGAGATGTCTTTGAGTCGAAGATGCCAAAACACTTTCAAATATATCTGCTAAGAGAAAGGTAGCAATAGGTGTCATGTCACATTCAAATGTATCCTCAGTGACACATCTAAGCTGCTGTGAAAGGATATTCTTAAATATGCATCATTTAATGCTGTAAAGCATACATCTATGAAAGTGTATTCCTAAGAGATATGTGATTAGCTGAAAATACAGTCTTCCTAGAGATGATTGTAAAGTCACTACTCTAAAGGACTGTGTCAGACTAGAAACTGAAGTGATTTTTTTTTTTTAATGAAGTAAATGCTTTTGAGTCAGGCATATTTTCATTTAAGGATAAACAGAAATCACCAGTCAGACATTCTTACTTGCATTGTAGCAGTCTTTCTTTCTACATATTTTCTAGACTCTCGTTGATTTAACTCTTGATCATTCATTTTATAATCAGCAGTCTCAGATAAAATGTAACATAATTAAAACATCTTGGATTGTGTGACATTTTACAAATAAATTCCAAACAGAATTGGTTATCAAATCACAGCTGTAGCATGAATAAATCTGTCCTACAATTGTTGCTCATTATTTGACAGGAAATGTCTACTCAGCTTCTTAAGGGGCTGCTTCTGTGTGTTTTGTGTTTGCTTTGTTTTGAAGATCAAGTGAGTTTCTATCTACCAGCATCCTCTATGCATTCATTTTAAGAGGTGGATTTCATTAAATAATAGCTGAGGCATCAGCTACAGTGTGTAAAGACAAAGGTCTTCCCATAAAAATAGTCATAGCCTATATTATAAGGCAGACGGTCTATCATGGGCATCAACTGTGAATGCATAGTATTTTAAAAACCATAAATTAAAGCTACGCTATTCTATGAAACCAGGGAGCAGTGATGCTGTCAGTGGAAGTGTTCTTTGATAGATTTTTCTATCTTTTCCAAGGCATGTTTCAGTGCAGTTTATTATTATTATCATCATCATCATCATCATCATCATCATCATCATCTTCTTGTGTTCTGTATTGTTATTCAATTTTTCCCTCAGGTTCTAAAAAAAGGAATTCCCCCCCCCCAGAAGGACAGTGTTTTTTTCATTTAAAAATTATTGTAACTGTATTAGTGTTTAAAGAATGATTTATAAAATTATGCACTGCATCCACCACCAAAGTTTTGTGCCTCCTCTCCCCTGCTCATGGAAGTGCCTAAAGTCAAACTTTTCTCTTTGTTTTGTAATAGAAGTCAGATGTTTGTGTGGTACATGAAGGAACTGATTACTCTCCTCTGTTCCAGAGGAATTAGTACTCATGTATGCAATGCATTTGGGACTCCACATAAATCCTTCTACCTATTTGTCCTGACACTAGAAGAATTCAGGTCATAGGTTTGAAAATGGTCCATTCTTTTTGGCCATGTGTCTTGGTCTTACTTGTGACAACTGGGTAACCTACAGGAGGATAGACAATGCAGGCACTCTTTCTCCCTCTCTTTGTTTCTCTCTGACATTGTTAAGCCAAAACTACCAATGATAGTATAGAAAGTTAGGGTCAGAGGACTCATAGGAAAATTAGTCTAATATTATCTAAACTGGGTTTATTCCAGGATCAGGCAGTGGCACACCTGGTTAAGTGCCCACATTGGAGTGCACAAGGACCCAGGTTCAAGCCCCTGGTCCCCACTGCAGGGGGGAAGCTTCACTAGTGGTGAAGCAGGGTTGCAGGTGTCTCTCTGTGTCTTTCATTCTCTATTTCCCCTTCCCCTCTCAATTTCTGTTTCTACCCAATAATAAACAAAAGGTTAAAAAAAGAAAAAAAAGTATCTGAAAAAATAATTATTCCATCTCTTTAGCATTTTTTTTCCAAAAGGAAAACAAGCAAGCATAAATCAAATGAATACAAAGAATGAGTATTATATGGAATTCATTTTCTCCCCAAACAACTCATATTATGTCAAAATGGTACCAAGTCATATATTACCACGATGGTGAGAGAGAATTCTTAACAAATATATATGTATATATTTTTCACTTTAGACAAGAAGAAACAATTTTATTCACAAATGTCAGTGCATATAATTCTTATGCTCCCCATATTTTTTTCAGTAGGCAGAAGAGGATGAATCTGGTTTTTTTTTATTTTTCCTCTCTCATATTAATTAAATAGTGATGTATGAGGCTACAAGTTAATAGGAGTGTAGATCAGCACCCTTCCTACCACCAAAGGACAGTGTTCCCATCCCGATACCCCCCCCTGCCCCGCGCCCAGGTGAAGCTAAACATCTACTCTTATCTTCCACCCAGAGATTTTGTACTTTGGTGCTGTACTCCAAACTCAGTCACTAAACTCTGTTTAGTATGCCAATGGTATGTGAGTAGTTCTATTTAGATTTTATTATTTTATTGTCATTCAAAAATATTCCTCCCCCAAAAGCCTGTTTATTCATTTCATAATATACATTGAACACAAATTATATACCTTGCATGATATAAAGTAGTAACTACACAAAGATTTGGGTTTTATATTTGAAATCAGTCCTTCAGATACAGATTAATATTAAACACATAAATATGAAAATCACAATAAAACATGGGGAGTCGGGCGGTAGTGCAGTGCGTTAAGCCATGTGGCGTGCCACGCAAGGACCGGTACCCATTTATTGGGGAAACTGAGGATCCTTCCTAGCCGACTGAATCCACATGGATGCCAGTCACTTTCAAAGCCAGCAACAAGCAGACATCAGGCTCAACCTGACGCTGTTGACTGGCTACGGAAGAAGGGCAAACGCTAGAAGAAGAAGGATCCCAGTTTGAGGCCCCAACTCCCCACCTTCAGGAGTTGTTGCTTCACAAGTGGTGAAGCAGGTCTGAAGGTATTTTTTTTCTCCACCCCCCCCATCTTCCCCTCCTCTCTCCATTTCTCTCTGTCCTATCCAACAAGGATGACATCAACAACAACAATAATAATAACAACAATAAAACAACAAGGGCAACAAAAGGGAAAATAAAAATTAAAAAAAAAACATGGGAGGGTGATGTATGCTGTGGGGCTGGTCAGTGGTTCACCCAGCTGAGCACACATATTACTGTGCTCAAGGATCCCCGTTTGAGCCCCAGTTCCCCACCTACAGTGGGGGCTGAAGGGGATACTTCACAAGTTATAAAGAAGGTCTTTAAGTGTCTACCTTTCTTTCACTCTTGCTATCACCCCTCCTCTCTTAATTTCTCTCTGTCCTATCAAACAAAATAGAATAAAAGAGAAAAAGCATCACCACTAATGGGAGAAGTGAATCCGTGGTACTGGAACAGAACCCCAGTGCTCTCCCTGACAGCAATAAAAATTTAAAAAATAAATAAAGATAAAGCAAAAACAACAAAAATCTATGGATGTGGGTGAGGGAAACTACTTGCTAAGATTTAACAGTAATTAAATAAAGCACATTTGTAGGTGGGGAAACAAGAGAGAATATTTCAGGTATGTCTAGAGTTTTTGAAAAGGTCTTAGCTTGCCCAAGAAAATGGGCAGAAAGGGGCCAGGCAGTGGTGCATCTGGTTAAGTGCTCATATTACAGTGTGTAAGGAACTAGGTTCAAGCTCCTGATCTCCATTTGCAGGGGGCAGCTTCACCAGTAAAGTAAGGCTGCAAGTGTCTCTCTGTCTCTTTCCCTCTCTATCTTACCCTCCCCTCTCAACTTCTCTGTTTCTATCAAATAATAAATAAATAAATATATATATATATATAATTTTAAAAATAAAGAGAATTTAACCGTGTTTTCTTTTTTTTTTTAAGTGCACAAAATCAGGGTTTTATGTGGTCTGAGAAATGATGTGGTAGATAGTATGAAAGTTGTACTACATCCAGATGAAGATGGGTCTTCTCTGAAAACCACCGCCTTAATGTCTGTGGACCATTTCCTCTACAGTTCTACTTTAGTTTCTTTTTTTCTTTTTTTTTTTAATATTTATTTTCCCCTTTGTTGCCCTTGTTGTTTTTCATTTTTGTTGTAGTTATTATTGTTGTTATTGATGTTGTCGTTGTTAGATAGGACAGAGAGAAATGGAGAGAGGAGGGGAAGACAGAGGGGGGAGAGAAAGATAAGACACCTGCAGACCTCCTTCACTGTATGAAGGAGGACTTCCCTACAGGTGAGGAGCCAGGGCTCAAGCCAGGATCCTTAAGCTGGTCCTTGCGCTTTGCACCACATGTATTTAACCTGCTGTGCTACCGCCTGACTCCTACTTTCATTTCTTTAAATTATAGGTCAAGAAAGTCTTACTTGGGGGCCAGTTGGTAGTGCACCAGGTTAAGCACCCTTACAGTGAAGCACAAGCACCAACATAAGGATCCTGGTTCCAGCACCTGGCTCCCTACCTACAGGGGGGGATCGCTTCACAAGCAGTGAAGCAGATAAGCAGGTGTGGATCTTTTCTCTCCCCTTCTCTGTCAATTTCTCTCTGTTCTGTCCACCAAAAATAGCAGCAGCAACAACAACAATAACAGCAACAACAACAACAACAAAAATGGACGAAAAAATTCCCACCAGGAGCAGTAGTGCAAGCACCTATCCCCAGCAATAACCCTGGAGGCTAAAAAAAGAAAAAAAAAGTCTTACTTATATACATTCAGTATCAAAAAATATCATCATTGTAAAAAAGAAGGCAATATAACTCAGGTCATATTTTTAGAGCTTTTTGAATAACACGTATAATTCATTCACCTAGTTATGAACCTTGTGATTTTAATAGAGACTGTTAAATGGGTTTTGTGTTGATTGATTCTCTACCATTAAAAAATTGGTGGTAGAGTCAGAGAGACAATGTCTAGGACTTGTATGCCTGAGAACCCCAAATCTCTAGGTTTAATCCTTACTGTAATCTCTCTTTTTTTCATTTCCCCACCCACTTTTCTTTCATTAAAAAAAAAAACAGGTTTCTGAACAAAAGAAATAAGTAAATAGATAATAAAGCATTTTAAATAACTTTAAAGTTTTAATTGGGGAAAATAAACCTGTGAATATTTATCCATCCTTCTTTTATACATATGTTTGGACTAAATTTTGTCATAAAATTTAAAAAAGCATGTTAAATCCTGAATATGTCAGGAAATTTGAATTCAGCCTATAAGACCAAAGGATGTGTGAAATATCGTACCCTCCAAAGTTCTATCCTGATTGATTTGATAGCTTACATTTGAAATCTGTGGTTCTTAGCTCTAAAGGTGCAGAATTAATTAAGTTATACCACGTTAATTAGGAAACTACTTTCTCATCCTCCCCTTTGAATCCCCAGCCCTGCCAAGGTGAACAGATCCCAGCCTCCTTAGGAGAGGGTATTATCACAATATGTTGGCAATTGAAGCCATCCAAGTTTAGCTGGCTAGAAAGAAAATAGGTAGCTGGTATGTTGCATTTAATTATGAGAGGCTGCAAGATTCCAATGACATATTTACCTCATTCACCTAGATGATATTCTAATATTTATTAGGTCATTTGAGAAACATCTGCAATATTTAGATAAGATGTGCTGTCTCATCAGGGAAAGTGGACTACAATTCAACTCCATGAGACACTGGACTCCTTATTCAATTTCTGATGAGGTCTCCCTCTTGTCCTCTTGTGCTCAGTGGTTAGGACATAATGCCAGAGAGGCTTAACTTGCAATGTGGATTCTTCTGTGAGCCAGCTAGTATCATTGTAGTGATTTGTGGCTTCAGCCCCCTTACCTGAGCCCCTTTGGTCAAATGGAGGACATGATGACAGGATCAAATGATCATGGGTGAGTAAGTGTCCCTAAACTCTAAGCCAGTGTGTAATTAAGAGATTAAGGTTTAATCATAATATTAATATTGGAAAACTAGTCAAAGCATGTTGCCACATTAAATCAGTATAATTGCTTGTGTGTACTTTCTGAACAGATATGTACCGATTCTACAATTAATAAATTATGTGAAGACATTTAATTTAGTGCATAGAATTTAGTAACATCATAAATTTGGGGTAAAAAAAATTAAATGAATGCATTATGCTTTGGTCAACATACAAATAAGATTGAGTTTAGTGTTTTACATTTATAAGATAAACTGTAAAGTGCAATGAGTTACTAATAAATAATGTGTGGCATCTACATTTTCTAGCACAATACCTTGTTCTTGTTGGATTTTATTTGATTTTTATTTGACATTTATTTATTTGTTTGTTTTGTCTCCAGGGTTATTGCTGGTGCTTGGTGTCTGCAATATGAGTTCACTGCTCCTGGCAGCCATTTTTTCCATTTTATTGGAGAGAAAAGAGAGAAATTGAGAGAGATGGGGAAAACATAGGGGGAGAGACAAAGAAAGACACCTGCATATCTGCTTCACATCTTCAGAAGCGTCCTCCTTGTAGGTGGGGAGCCAGAGGCTCAAACTTGGATCGGTGTGCTGGTCCTTGTGCTTAGCGTTATGTGCGCTTAACACCGGCTACGCCACCACCTGGCCTCCGTCAATTATTTTTTATATAACTTCTCTTAAAATCCACCCCCTGCGTGCACACACACACACACACACACACACACACACACACACACACACACAGAGTTCACCTATCAATTTAACAAGCAGAATGTCCTTTATTTAGTCTCATAGTGGTCTTGCCTATGTCTGTGTGTATGGGGAGATTAAATCTTTAATTAAATATTATGTAAACTATATACAGTAACTCCCATAAGAAGAGAAAGAAACCAGAAATTGAGATATCTAAATCCAAAACCAGAAATTGAGATATCTAAATCCAGTGATCAATGATTATGCTGCCATTAAAATGTTGATGAAGGGACAAAATTAGTTACTCAGGTGCAACACCTGTCTTGTCATGCATGTGACTCAGGTTCCAGCCCCAGAACCACATGGGAGTGTCAGAGCACGGGGAGATTCCAGCACCATAGTCAGTCAGTCAGTTATTCAATCAGTCTCTCTCTCAAAAAAAGCCGCAGAATGGTGAAAATGCACATGTATGAGACCTCAATTCCACACACATAAAATGAATCATTCAAATGTAAACATAATAGGATTTGTGAGAATTTTAAATTTCTGAACCATGTCCATTTGTCAGCTCCACAGCTATCAAGTGCCTAAAACACAACAATCAGAACCAATGCACAAAGTTATGTGAATGTGTGCAACAATGGAGATGATTCTGTAAAATGGTTGAGAGTTCTTTTTTTTTTTCTTTTTTATTTAAGAAAGGATTAATTAACAAAACCATAGGGTAGGAGGGGTACAACTCCACACAATTCCCACCACTCAATCTCCATATCACATCCCTTAACCTGATAGCTTTCCCATTCTCTATCCCTCTGGGAGCATGGACCCAGGGTCGTTGTGGGTTGCAGAAGGTAGGTCTGGCTTCTGTAATTGCTTCCCCGCTGAACATGGGCGTTGACTGGTTGGTCCATACTCCCAGTCTGCCTCTCTCTTTCCCTAGTAGGGTGGGTCTCTGGGGAAGCTGAGCTCCAGGGCACATTGGTGGGGTCTTCAGTCCAGGGAAGCCTGGCCGGCATCCTGATGGAATCTGGAACCTGGCGGCTGAAAAGAGAGTTAACATACAAAGCCAAACAAATTGTTGAGCAATCATGGACCCAAAGGTTGGAATAGTGGAGAGGAAGTGTTGGGGGGGGGGGGTATTCACTGCGAACTCTAGTGTACTTCTGCTTTCAGGTATATATTTTGCAGTAGTTTATGGATACGTGTGAACATATGCTCTCTCTCACAGAACCTGGTCTATGTCTAGGTTTTGGGACTTTGTTAGAAAGTGAACCACCTGAGATGGAATTAGAGTATACTATGAAAGGAAAGGTCTTACCCGAGTAATGAAGCTGAAGGGTTTTCATTCCACACGTGAAGTCTCTGGACACAGTCTGAAGTGAAGCATGTTGAGGTGGCAATCAAGAGTTCATTTTCTCTGCATCTATTGATTTTCATCAACTTGACTGAGATGCCTAAGGCGTACCTTAAAAACGGAACAAGAGACGCACCCTACTAGGGAGAGAGGCAGACTGGGAGTATGGATCCACCAGTCAACGCCCATGTTCAGCAGGGAAGCAATTACAGAAGCCAGACCTTCTACCTTCTGCAACCCACAACGACCCTGGGTCCATTCTCCCAGAGGGATAGAGAATGGGAAAGCTATCAGGGGAGGGGGGGGATATGGAGATTGGGTGGTGGGAGTTGTGTGGAGTTGTACCCCTCCTACCCTATGGTTTTGTTAATTAAATCCTTTCTTAAATTAAAAAAAAAGGAACATTCCTCACACATCTCTCTCACTTCGCGTCCCCTCCCCCCCACTGGGGAACTGTGATGTTATATATACTTTAAAGGTTATTGTTGTTTTTTTTCCCCTTTTAGTGATCTTGGGGTGAGTGTACAGAAATAAATCAGTGATCTACCATTAGTCTCATTCTTTTAATACTGACTCATAAAAATACTAGTCAGTACTATGTACTGAAAAACTTTTAAATTGTTTTTTACTACCGAAAGATTTCATTCTACACACCGAAGAAAGCTATTAGTTAAAGGTAGTCAAATAATGTAACAAAAAATCAGACAAGTAGACAGTAAAAGGGCAGGTGATTAATAATCAGTCTAAGACAACAGCTTCAATTGGCATGTACTAGGGACAAGATCTATTTATAAAGAAATAATTTGTTGTGCTTCAGTTAGTATAGCATTTGTCTGGTAAATATGTAACTTACACGTACAAGTAGCAACTGTACTTTGAGGGTCTTTGCTATTGGTCGGGGTAGGTAATAACAATGTTGTTCAGTTTATAGTCAGACTATTACTTCTTAGTGAACTGTTTGATACCCATTTGTGACAACCCAAGGGACTTGTGTAACAGTGTAAATGAATCATGTTACTAAGTACACCATTTAGTCAGGTGATAATAATTCTAGGTAAATTTGTAAAAAGTTCTTTGCCCTAGTATTTTCCTTGCAAACATTTAACCTCATAGCCAATTGACCATAAGGCAATTTTACCATAAAAGATTAAATAATGAAAAGCAAAAGAGGAACATTAACTTCAAATTATATAGTAAAACACTTTTTTTCTTGTTAAAGTAGCAGTTTCCAAATACAAGGATGCATATTTGTCAAGCTTAGCTTTGTATTGCATAAGGAAACCTTTCTCCGCTATTGTTGGACAGACTGTGCCTTCAGTTGCTACTACTTCTTGTCATCAGAAAATATATAACTGGTGAAGCAGTGGAAGCAATGCATAAAAAAAAATAGTTTGCATGTACAAAAAAAGAGAAAATGTTATGCATGTACAAATGATTGTATTTACTGTCTAATGTAAAACATTAATTCCCCAATACAGAAATTTAAAAAAAGAATTACCACATTAAAAAAAAAAAGAAAATATATAGCTGTTAGGACATATGGATTCCATTCATATATCTCATTACATGTCTGGATTTTATTTTCCACCACATCATCTAAGCTGGATTCTCTGCCAAATAAGACAGTTCCATCCACAACCTGTACTCAACTATCAAAAAAACACGTGTTTGTATGTGAGGAACCTGAACTTCACACATATACAACTGCATAGCTCCAGACCATTTTTTCTAAGTGAATTCATCTGTGAAACCATCTGGGCCTGCCTGGACTTTTTTTTAGGGAGGTTTCTGATGTCTGTTTTGATTTCTTTGCCTATAATTGGTCTATGAATGCTTTGCAGCTTCTCCTAGTTTAGACTTGGAAAGGGATGCACTTCTAAGAATTTGCCCATTTCCTCTAGGTTCTCCAGCTTGGTGGCATCTAGTTGTCACATGGCACTTTGGATTTTTTTTTTTTTTTTTGCCTCTAGGGTTATTGCTGGGGCTCAGTGCCTGCACCATGAATCCACTCCAAAAAAATGGAGGCCATTTTTTTCCCCTTTTGATGCCCTTGTTGTTGTAGCCTTGTTGTGATTATTATTGTTGTTGTTGATGTGGTTCATTGTTGAATAGGACAGAGAGAAATGGAGAGAGGAGGGAAGATAGAGAGGGGAAGAGAAAGAAAGACACCTGCAGACCTGCTTCACCACCTGTGGAGCAACTCCCCTGCAGATGGGGAGCCAGGGAGGGGCTTGAACCGGGATCCTTCCTTGCGCTTTGCACTTAACCTGCTCTGCTACCGCCCGACCCCCAGCACTTTGCATTTTTGTGATATCTGTTGTTATCTCTCCCTTTTCCTTTACAATATGATTTTTTATTTTGATCTTCTCCCTTTTTCTTTTAGTGAGCCTGGCCAAGAAACTGTCGATTTTGCTTACTTTTTCAAAGAACCTGCTTCTGTTTCATTGATGATTTCGATGTTTCTTTTTAATTTTTTTTCATTATTGTTTATTTCTGCTCTGAGTTTTGTTATTTCATCCCTGCTTGCATTAGATTTCCTTTGTTCTTGTCTTTCTATATCCTTTAAGTGTGAAGTTGGGCTATTCAGTTTGAATTTTTCTTGTCTCCTAATGTGTCTCTATGACAATATAGTTTCCTCTTAGCACTGCTTTATCTGTTGTAACTTTGGCTGCATTAGTTTTGGTTAGGTTCCTCAGGACTCCTTTTTCTCTAACCCTGCTATAAAGGCACTGAGTTCTGTGAGGGGAGGGATCTGTATGTTTAGACCTTTCATCTTTTTCTTCTCTCCTGTACTTCTTGTGTTTCTCCTCCTCTACCTTTGTGTTTTCTGTGTTTCAAGGAATTGTTTTTATAATTGTGGGTTCCTGTAGTTCTTGCTATGTCTGCCAACATTGTATCTGTCTCACAGAGAGTTATCCTGGAGCTGTTAGACGCCATATTGAACCGTCCCCAGTTTATAATTTTATGGATTTAATGGCACCAGAATTGAGAGACATCTTATCTTAGTGGCTCCCAGATTACAGTGTTCAACTCAGCCAGGTGTTCCAAAAATGTATGACACTATTTATGTGATAGTTAAAAATTTGGGAGAAATAAAATACACAGCAAGACTCACCAGGAACAATAATCAATCAACTGTATATATTTAAGAATAGGTCACTGGTATTATGTTTGTACATAAAGAACAGCAAAGTATACTGAATTTTTAAAATGATATTATGGTCATTATTTATTTAAGAGATTTTTTAGGAACTTTTGGTAGCATGATACCTGAAAAAGATACTAAAGTTTAAGCTGTATAAAACTTTTAGGTGAAACATGAAACTCTCTTCTCAGGTTTTGTATTTCATTCTGAAACTCAAAACTCAACCTCTTTTTGGAAGGTTTTGCAAACCTTGGTTACAGTCAAGCATTGCATTAGCTTTAAATCTATGCAACATTTTAAACCTGAGACTTGGAACCATATATTTCCATTCTGCTTATTTGTTGGCTACCTGCATACCTTTTTGAGTCAGCTTTAACAATTACATGGTATGACAGGACATTGAAAGTCCTTTGAACAATATTCAGACATATCTGCCTTTTCCCCTCAGAAACATTCTTATGCCAGCCAGAATAGAAAATAATTCTTGATATTTCTGTAGAGTTGGGAAAGACTAAGTTATGTTGTTGCTCCAGACAAATCCAAAATCCTAGTGGTATATAGAACCACTTTTTAGCTTCATTCATGTGTGGTTCTCAGGAAGATTCTGCCCATTTGTCTCTACTCTTGAATTCTGGATGATGAAGCCCTACATGGACTTCCTTGTTGCAAGGGGGAAGAATCATGAAAATATTTCATTTATTCTTCCTTAATATTCTTATTTACTAATTTATTAGATAGAGACAACAAGAGTCTGATGTGGAAGGAGAGACAGAGAAAAAGGGAGATACCTGCAGTACTATGTCACCACTTCTGAAGCTTCCTCTGGCAAGGGGGGACCAGGGGAATTGGACCACAGGGTCTTGTGCATGCTGTAAAATGTATATTCACCTGAGAATGCCGCTATCTGTCCCTAGTTCACTCTTTCTTAAATATCCATATCACTTTTGTCATATTCCATTGGTCAAAACAAGTCATATATCATACTTTATTTGAAAGTGGGCAAAGCCTTTCAGTCACCACGTTGAAGATGCTACTATGATTCCATTCTGATTTCTCTGGAAAGAAAACCTCACCAATGTGCCCTGGAGATTCACCTCTCCAGAGCTCTACACTATTAGGGAAAGATAGAAACAGGCTGGGTGTATAGATCCAACTACCAACGTCCATGTCCAGAAGAGAAGCAATTATAGAAGGTAGACTTTCCACCTTCTGCACTCCATAAAGAATTTTGGTCCATACTCCCAGAGGGATAAAAAATAGGAAATTTACACTGGAGGGATGGGACATGGAACTGTGGTGGTGGGAACTGTATGGAATTGTACTTGTTATCTTATAATCTTGTTATTCATTATTAAATTACTAGAAAAAAAAAAAGTAAGTGGGCAAGACAGAGAAGAACTATTATTCATGGGAAGGCAATCTTTTTAAAGATACCAAGGACAAAATTACTAGTACTGTGAGCATTTCTGTCTTCAAATGGAGAATACATAGTAATCCACTTGAATATTTCAAAACTAGAAAATATATTTTATTTCAAAGTTTGAAATTATGACATAGCTGAACTGAACCCCATTCTAACCCCTCGTGTCTAAAAATACACAGTGTACCTGTGCTTTGTAATTAACATACACCCCTTACGTCAAAGCCTGGCTGGGCCTTTCATTTATTGGAAAAAAATGGGTGCACTTAAGACTTTTGCTTAGTGTTTCTGCCTCAGTTTTCATTTCAGACAGCTATCGTAAGAACTCATTGAGAAAATACACTCTGAACCAGATCCTGGTACAAAGTGAACTGTCAATAAATGTTTGTTTGTTTGTTTCTTTGTTTTTAGCAGCTCGGCTCTGGCTGATGATGATGCAGGGGACTGAACCTGGGACTTTGGAGCCCTGAGGCATAAGAGTTTCTTTGCATAACTATTATTGCTGTCTACCTCCGCTCATATTTATTATTCTTATATTGCTTATTGTGCTTATAGTGTTTATTGTCTTCTTTTTAGCATCTCAATCAGATAACTCAATTTTTCTAAACAATTTTGTTCTTCATCTCTATAGCTACTTAGTCATCAAAGCTTTGAAGTTATACTATTAAAGCAAGCATTCACAAATTATGATTCTGCAAAATATAAATAGTTGTTTTATTTTATTTTAATATTTAATTAAGTTATTGATTTATTTTGGTACAGACAGAGATTGAGAGAGGTTGGAGACACACACACACACACACACATACACATACAAAGATCATCACTACTCTACCACTTATGAAGCTGCCATCCCTTGCAGGTGGGGATGAGGGCTTAAACCCAGGAACTAGCCACCAAGGAGCCCCAGCTCTTTTTTTTTAAGGAGTTGTAAACAACAACAGAAATATTTAGGCTACAAAGCCTAAGTTTTTTCACTGTATTTGCCTGTACACAAAGTTTTTGTAAACTCCTGCTCTAAAGTATCTGTTGTGGCTGTTACCAACTTTCATGGCCTCTAACCATTTTTGTTTCATTATTGTTTTACATTTATTTATTTATTTATTTATTTATTTATTTATTTATTTATTTATAAGAAGTATAGAAGAGAGAGAGAAACCAGATATCACTCTGGTCCATGTGCTGCCAGGGATTGAATTCAGGACCTCATGCTTGAGAGTCTACTGCTTTAGTCACTGCGCCACCTCTCAACATTATTGTTTTACTTCTCAGCTAATTATCTGACATGAGCTTACTTCTAGTACATTCTTAACTCTAATTCTCAACCTCCAGTTTTTGCCTTGAGGACAACGCAGCATGCTTCAAACTGAATTTCATTCTTGAATTAATCTGGCAATAATGAACATTTCTGGATTATTTTCTATCAAGCAGATTTAGTGAAAGTTCTTTGATCATTCATTTCAGTACCACATGAGGATTTTTTTGTTCATTTTAACATGGTTAAAGGGCCACCGAAAAGCCAGTGACAAAGGATATATTGGTGGAAGAAAAATGGTAAGGAATAAATGATGGAGTAAGAGAGGTGATCAGAGACACTCGTTCTTGTGGAATGACTCATTCATTCACCTTGCAAATATTTATCAGTGTCACACTAAACTCAGATTATTACAGGAAATGGGATTCTTAGGTGAACAAAAGAAGAAAAGAGTTAGCTAACATTTAATTTACATTCTGAAAGACAGTTTCTAAACAATTAGTCAGCTTCTGTCTAGTTAGGTTGGAGAAAAACCATTATCATGTGAACCTTATGGAATCGGTTGGGATATTCTAGCAAGGGATCTAGTTCAGGAGTTTGCTGGCATTGAATTATATTAACTTGTAAGTGCCAGTCACTGAATTTTGAGGAATTGTGATAATTCTTAAACGCAATCATTATTAAAAATTTAATTCTGGGGCTGGGTGGTGGCACACCTGGTTGAGTGCAAGTTACAACTGAAAAGAACCTGGATTCAAGCCCCTTCCCTCACCACCTGCAGGGAGAAAGCTTCACAAGTCATGAAACAGGGCTGCAGTTATGACTGTCTCCCTCTCTGTCTCCTGCTTCCCTCTTGATTTCTTGCTGTCTCTATTAAATAAATAAAATACAAAAAATTTAGAAAAATAAATTTAAAAAATTTAAATTCTAAAATAAGTTCTATCTTAAATAAGTTCTATCTTAAAAGATAATTGATTCTTCAAACCGACCATACTCAGTGTGGTCTACTACACTTTATTATTAGGCATCCCACTGAGGTTATTTACACCTTTTTATTTGTGTGACAAAAATGTTATCTAACCTTGTGATACCTGTTTATTAACATAGAGGTGGTGAGTCCAGTTTATCAGTCTCACTGACTTTAATCCTAGGTGTGTGTATGTGTATATATAATTTTTTAATTGCCATTCTTAAACTTAAGGGACCTGCAGTTCTCATGTTCACTGTGAATGATGATTCATCTATTCTTTCTAATGTGAGAATCATTTCTTCATATTTCCTCTCCAAAACAGTTAGTATTCCTCAACCATAAAATTCTGCAATCTGAAATAAGCTGTTGTTTTAGACGACATGATGCACAACGAAGCTATGCTGGCAGAAATTCTTTTATTTGAGTCCCTAAGTCATTAAAGGAAAGTTTAGTCAAATATATATATATATGCATATATATATCTATCTATATATATCCATAGATAGCTCTGTAGAGATGATATGGATATATGTATTTCCTCTCTCTCTTTCTCTCTCTCTCTTTCTCTCTCTCTCTCTGTGTGTGTGTGTGTGTGTGTGTGTGTGTGTGTGGTGTGTGTGTGTGTTGGATCCACAGTGGATATAGTAATCACTGGTTAGCTGTATTGAAATGTCAACAGTAGCCCCCACAAAGCCACTCTTATGCCACTTTTCCCTGCATTTGTAGAAAATCTTATAAACCTTGTTGGTACATCATGTACTCTTATTATCAGAAATTTCTCAGGAGGGATATATTCCATAAGATCCTTCTGATTTGGTCAAATCCAGATACCAAAGGAAAAACAGCCAGCCACCTCATGTGCTTTTTACAAGTCTGAAAAAAAAATCAGAGTGATTCCCCAAGGTCTGTAACCTTACTCCTTCCTATAGTATATCAACTTCCTAAGGATTTTAAAGAATAAGGCACAACAGGGTAATCACTTAAGGCAGAAAATTCGTCTCCACCAGTGCTGAACTCCTGTTACAATGGATTAATCATCAAAGTCGATTATTCTGTCAAATTCTCCAAGGGTGAAATCACACATCTTACCACGGGTGTATGGAGCAGACATTCCCTTCATCTGACTGGCACAGATACAAACTGTGAGTAACTTTTATGCACAGCAGAGGAGGAAGTGCTGATCCATTTAAAAGGGAGATGCCTCTCCAGCAGCACTTGCCCAGAAGGTGCTGAAAAATTATCCTCTGTGCATGTCTTTTAATACTCCCTGCTGATCGGTCAGCAGTTATTACAAAACTATCCTGATAAGAATCTGCTTGGAGCTTTTGGGATCATGTTAACCAAAATGGAACTACTGAGTCAGAGGACAGGGAAGAGATGAATCAGAATAGCTAGCTTCTCTTTCTTTTCTGCCCGTTTTATATCATCCCCACCCTTCTGAGAAAACCAAATGCTTAACTCTTTCCAAAACTTTGGGAACATCACAAGGCTTATGCATTTCCTTGTTCTCATCCTCTTACCATCCTCTGATTGTAGCAACACTGCCATTACTCTTAGTAATTACTAATATCTATCTTATACTATTTACATTTCCCTTGTATGCTTTACTTCGATTTTTTAATCCTTTAAGGGTAGAAACTATGACCTAGTTGGAGGCCAGGTGTTGGCACACCTGGTTAAGTGCACATATTATAATGCACAAGGACCTGGGTTCAAGCCCCCAGTCCCCACCTGTAGGGAGAAAGCTTTGTGAGTGGTGAAGTAGTGCTGTAGATGTCTCTTATACTCCATCTCTCTCTCTCTCTCTCTTTATCTCCTCTTTCCCTCTCAATTTCTGGCTGTCTCTATCCAATAAATAAATAAAGATAATAAAAAGACTTATGACCTATTTGAGTACATAACAGATACTTAAATTCTAACAGCAGGACGGGGAGGAGGTGCTGTGTGGTAGCACATTTGGTTGAGCACACATATTGCAGTGTGCAAAGACTCAGGTTCAAGTCCTATCTCCACCTGAAGAGAGGAAGGAAGCTTCATGTGTGATGAAGCAGTGCTTTAGGTGTCTTTCTTCCTACCCCCCCTTCTTTCAGTTTCTGTCTCTATCCAAAATGAAATAAAATATATAATAACAGAGAAAATTTGTAGTTGGTTTATTATATGTCAAATGAGAAGATACTTTTTCTCAGGTTTTGCTGATGCTTTCATTTTACTTAATTTATTTTTTCTTTAAGTTTTTAAAATTTTTATTAGTGATTTATTATTGATTTACAAAATTATGAGATAACATGTATATAATTCCACACCAGTCCCACCACCAAAATTTTGTGTCACCATTCCCTCCATTGGAAACTTCAGCAGTTCTCCCAAGGTTACATATATAGGTTGACTATTATTTCTTTTCTTTCTTTTTTTAAATTTATTTCTTTATTGGGGAATTAATGTTTTACATTCAACAGTAAATACAATAGTTTGTACATGCATAACATTCTCCAGTTTCCCATTTAGCAATACAACCCCCACTATGTCATTTATCATCCTTCATGGACCTGTATTCTCCCCACCCATCCACCCCAGAGTCTTTTACTTGGGTGCAATACGCCAATTCCATTTCAGGTTCTACTTGTGTTTTCTTTTCTGATCTTGTTTTTCAACTTCTGCCTGAGAGTGAAATCATCCCATATTCATCCTTCTGTTTCTGACTTATTTCACTCAACATGATTTTTTCAAGGTCCATCCAAGATCGGCTGAAAACGGTGAAGTCACTATTTTTTACAGCTGAGTAGTATTCCATTGTGTATATATACCACAACTTGCTCAGCCACTCATCTGTTGTTGGACACCTAGGTTGCTTCCAGGTTTTGGCTATTACAAATTGTGCTGCCAAGGACATTTGTGTACACAGATCTTTTTGGATGGATGTGTTGAGTTCCTTAGGATATATCCCCAAGAGAGGAATTGCAGGGTCATAGGGTAGGTCCATTTCTAGCCTTCTGAGAGTTCTCCAGACTGTTCTCCACAGAGGTTGGACCAATTGACATTCCCACCAACAGTGCAGGAGGGTTCCTTTGACCCCACACCCTCTCCAGCATTTGCTGCTGTTACCTTTTCTGATGTATGACATTCTCACAGGAGTGAAGTGATATCTCATTGTTGTCTTGATTTGCATTTCTCTGACAATCAGAGTCTTGGAGCATTTTTTCATGTGTTTCTCAGCCTTTTGGATCACTTCTGTGGTGAATATTCTGTCCAAGTCCTCCCCCCATTTTTGGATGGGGTTATTTGTTGTCTTGTTGTTGAGTCTGGCAAGCTCTTTAGATAAGCTGGTTATTAAACTCTTATCTGATGTATGACATGTAAAGATCTTCTCCCATTCTGTGAGGGGTCTCTTGGTTTGGGTAGTGGTTTCTTTTGCTGTGAAGAAGCTTTTTAATTTGATGTAGTCCCATAGGTTTATACTTGCCTTAGTCTTCTTTGTAATTGGATTCGTTTCATTGAAAATGTCTTTAAAATTTATGCGGAAAGGAGTTCTGCCAATATTTTCCTCTAAGTATTTGATAGTTTGTGATCTAACATCCAAGTCCTTGATCCACCTGGAATTTACTTTTGTATTTGGTGAAATACAGTGATTCAGTTTCATTCTTCTGCATGTTTCAACCCATTGTTTCCAATACCATTTGTTGAAGAGACTCTGCTTTCCCCATGTAATAGTCTGGGCCCCTTTGTCAAAGATTAGATGTCCATAGGTGTGGGGCCTCATTTCTGGGCTCTCAATTCTATTTCCACTCAGATCAAGTACTAGACAGGGCTGCCCACTATCACCATTACTATTCAACATGGTGTTGGAAGTTCTTGCCATAGCAATCAGGCAGGAGCAAGGAATTAAAGGGATACAGATTGGAAGAAAAGAAGTCAAACTCTCCTTATTTGCAGATGACATGATAGTATACATGGAAAAACCTAAGGAATCCAGCAAGAAGCTTTTGGAAATCATCAGGCAATACAGTAAGGTGTCAGGCTACAAAATTAACATTCAAAAGTCAGTGGCTTTCCTCTATGCAAACACTAAGTTAGAAGGAATTGAAATCCAGAAATCAATTCCTTTTACTATAGCAACAAAAACAATAAAATATCTAGGAATAAACCTAACCAAAGAAGTGAAAGACTTATATACTGAAAATTATGAGTCACTACTCAAAGAAATTGAAAAAGACACAAAGAAGTGGAAAGATATTCCATGTTCGTGGGTTGGAAGAATTAACATCATCAAAATGAATATATTACCCAGAGCCATCTACAAATTTAATGCTATCCCCATCAAGATCCCAAGCACATTTTTTAGGAGAATAGAAAAAATGCTACAAATGTTTATCTGGAACCAGAAAAGACCTAGAATTGCCAAAACAATCTTGAGAAAAAAGAACAGAACTGGAGGCATCACACTCCCAGATCTCAAACTGTATTATAGGGCCATTGTCATCAAAACTGCTTGGTACTGGAACATGAATAGACACACTGACCAGTGGAATAGGTTGACTGTTATTTCTATAGCTATCTATCTCTAGTTATATATATTTGGCAATTTTTTCTATGGTCCTGCCTCTATTCCTTTTCTTTTTTAATTTAATTTATTTATAATACAAAAAAGTAGAAAATATCGACAAAACCATAGAATAAGAGGGGTGAAATTCCATACATTTCCCACCACCATAGTTCCATATCCCATCTCCTCCATTGGAAGCTTTCCTAGCCTTTATCTCTCTGGGAGTATGGGCCCAAGGTCATTATGGGGTGCAGAGGGTGGGAGGTCCAGCTTCTGTAATTGCTTCTCCGATAGACATGGGCATTGACAGGTTGATCCGTGCTCCCAGGCTGTCCCTGTCTTTCCCTAGTGGGGCAGGGCTCTGGAATGGTGGGGTTCCAGGGTACATTGGTGAGGTCGTCTGTCTGGGCGAGTCAGGTTGATGTCATCTGCAACTTGGTGTTTGGAATGTGTATTCCTTTGCTTCCTCCTTTCTTGTGGAACTCAGTTCACTAGTTCTTATAAGGTTGGGTTGATTGTGACAAATTGCTTTAGTTCTTGAATATTTGAAAAAACCTTTATTTCCCCCCTTGTATTTAAAAGATAATTTTGCAGGATACAATATTCATGGCTGGAATTCCTTCTCCTTTAGAACTTTGAATATGTAATTCCACTCTCTCCTTGCCTCTACTAGAGTTTGCAAAAAGAAAAATAATGAAAGTCTTATAGCTTTGCCTTTGTATGCAACTTCCTTCCTTTCCCTAGCAGCCAGCAAATATTTTTCCTTGTCGTTGACTTATGATAGTTTTACAATAATGTGTCTTGGTGTTGGTCTTTTTTGTATTTATAAATATGGGTTATTGTTCTGCCTCTTGAAAAAGAATATTCTGATGTTTCCTGATTAACGAAGTTCTCACTTACAATTGCTCTTAAAATGGACTCTGGGACTTTGGCCTTGTCCTCCTCTTCAGATATACCTATCATTTTTATATTCATTCTTTTGATGGAGTCTGCAGTTTTACAGAGAGTTGCTTCAGTCTTTCTGAACCATTCTTCTCCCTCATCTTTGAATTAAAAGAGTGGGCTGACCATATCTTCTAGATTGGAGATTATTTCTTCTGAATGTGTGGATCTACTTCCTACGCCTTCTACCTAGGCATGTGTTGGTATGCTTCTAATTCTGCTTCTAAAACCCCTTCTGTTTCATTGGTTTAATCCCCCCTGCTTAACACTGTATTCTATTTACATATCCACTGTTAACTAAGCACTACCCTGCCTCCAGGGCATTGGTTTAGCTGGTTCATACTCTCTTTTTGCTCTGCCCCCTCTCCTTGTCACACCCTGATTTCCACCAATCTCTTTTTGCTCCACCCTGTCTACATCACATCCTGTTTCCACCTACTTGGCGAGTATATATATATAGCTGCTCTGTCACCAGAATCATCAGAAGCATTTCACCAGGACTTCCCTCTCTAACAGGCTCTGGAGAGAGCCTATAAGCTGATCTGCACTGGCAGCCCCAGGATATATAAGGACAAGATTGTGATTAGAGATAGCTTAGATTGTGCTGCATTCCACATGAATAAAGACTGAACTGCGTATCACTCAGCCATGAGTCTCTGGTCGTCTTTCTTTCCCGTCTGCGAAGCTAGCCCGGCAGGCATGGATTGCAGTTAGAGTGTCTTTTAATTCCTGGACTTCTAACTGAAGTTCTTCTTTCAAGATTTGAAGATTCTTAGTGAACTCTGTTATAAGTTCCTCTCTTGTGTGTTTTAATTTCATAGTAACATGCTTTTTTAATTCTTGCTTAAATTCCTGGAGAGTCCTCATAATGAGCTCTGTGTAGTCTGTCTCTGAGAGTCTCTCTAAATCTGTAATTGCTTGGATTTCCTCTGTTTCATTTCTGTCTGGCTGATAAGGCATAGTTGGCTGTTTTGTTTCTCTGCTTGAGCATTTTTTTTGTTCTGGTTATTGATAGCCAGCAGGTGGTGCTATTGTGATCTCTAGGTTTCTCTTTGTATGATCTGCAGCAGGTGGGATGGGGTGGCGGGGGTGGGGGTTGCTTTGGGCTGTCTTCTGGTCACAAATGCCCTTTTTAGGTTGTGTCCTTGCCTTAAATTCAGAAGGCTAAAACCTCCTGAATAAAAGACTGAGGTTTTTAAGCCCCTGTCTCTTTTCTTCCAGCACTAGGAACAATGTTGCTTGCTGTGCTTAAAATGAAATTGCCAAAATAGCATAGCTCAGCACCCTGCAATGCCTAGAGGTCTGATTTGACTTTACTATTCTTCAGCCCACACCCCTTTTCTCTCCAACTGCACGCGAGCACCCACCTTAGGCTGCAGAACTTTCAGCTATAGATTATGACTTCAGGTGGGTCTTCTGTATTTATTTGTTCTTTGGAGAGGAGAGGCAATGTGGTTCCAGTTATGGCCATGCCTCCTGGAAGTCCTTCGCTGATGCTTTTGAAAGCTATTGCATCAACCAAGTACTATTTTTTTTACTATCTTTATAAATTAGAACATGATCATAATTAAGCTTTTTAGGGTCAGTGGTGGTGCATCAAACTACAAGAATATGTTACCATATGCTAGGACTCAGGTTCAAGCCCTTTGTCCCTATCTTCAGGGGAAAAAGTTTCATGTATGGTGAACTAGTGCTGCAGCTTGCTCTCTCTCTCTCTCTCTCTCTCTCTCTCTCTCTCTCTCAGACACACACACACACACACTTTTCTCTTAATTTCCCCATCCAATAAATAAACTTATTTACTATTTGGCATCAAGGTGACAAGTTATAGTTCATCCAGTAAAAAAAAAAAAAAAATTGCTGTGTCTTAGGGGCCCAGGTTTTTTTTTTCCTTTTTATTAATTTAATAATGATCAACAAGACCATAGGATAAAAGGGGCACAATTCCACACAATTGCCACAACCAGAGTTCCATATCCCATTCCCTCCATTGGAAGCTTTCCTGTTCTTTATCCCTCTAGGAGCATGGACCCAGGATCATAGTGGGGTACAGAAGGCGGGATTTCTGGCTTCTGTAATTCTTTCACCACTGGACCTGGGTATTGGCAGTTTGATCCATATTCCCTGCCTATTTCTATTTTTCCCTAGTAGGGCAGGGCTCTGGAGAGGTGGGTTCCAGGTTATAAAGGTGAGGTCGTCTGTCCAGTGAATTCAGATTGATGTCATGGTAGCATTTGCAACTTGGTGGCTGAAAAGCATTAAGAATAAAGAAGAACTAATTGTTTAATAATTAGGAATCTAAAGATAAGACTATAGCAGATGAGATTTGAGGATCTCCATTTTGGAAAAAGCTAGTAGGTCTATTTTAGGTATATTCCAAAGTGCCCATAACTTAACTAATTTTGCCTGAGCCCAACAGCTAACATACAGCTGGGCTAAAAGTATTATTTGGAGAGATGATTTCAGAATTGGAACTAGGACTAGAAAGCTGTATCTGGGCAGAGAGTAACTCCCAATTATGGTAAATTATACAAATATTGTTAACTGTAAATCCCATCAATTTAATTTGGGGTCCATATTCAATGCAGAAGCCTATTTAACCTCTGCATCCCTGTAGGACTGAGTTTGAATTCTGTAGTCATAGCTAGGAATATTCTATGCTGCATTCATTGCAGGACCCATTTTTCTCCAGTGGCAGATTATGTTGACCCACTCTCCCTTCAGAGAATGGGGCAGTCCCTGTTGTTTTTGACGGGTTAGGTTGTTTTCACCGGGCTGGCTTCACGGGCAGGTAACAGACGACCAGGGACTCATAGTTGAGCTGTAGGCAGTATCTCTTTATTCATGCAGGACGCAGCACAATCTAAGATGAGCTAAGTTAAACTCAAAGTACAGTACAGTACTCTAAAACTCACAATGCTATCTTTATATATACTTCCCAAGTAGGGTGGAAACAAGATGTGACGTAGAGAGGGTGGAGAGAAAAGTGGCTGGTGAAAATCAGAGTGTGACAAAGAGGGGATCAGGGTGTGACAAGGAGGGGGGGTGGAGCAAAAACATATCATGAAACAGTGGGGATTGAACCAATGCCCTGGAGGGAGGTGCTTGTTAACAGCGGTTATATAAATAGAATAGTGTTAAGCAGGGGGGATTTAAACCAAATGAAACAGAAGGGGTCTCATGCATACCAACAAGTCCCTACCATCGTTCACCCAGTAACTATGTAAAGGTAGGGCCCAGGTTTGAGCCCCCAGCCTCCAAATAGGAACAACTTCAAGGGGAAGTTTCACAAGACGTTTAGTGATGCTGTGGCATCTCTCTTCTCACCCCTCTCAGTCTCTCACTTTATAAAAACAAACAAAAAAACTCCACTGAAAGTGGTGAAGTCACACAGCTGCAAATCCCCACCCCCCAAAAAAAGACTGAAGAATATATATTTGAGGGGGCCGGGCAGTAGCGCAGAGGGTTAAGCTCACATGGCGCCAAGCACAAGGACTTGTGTAAGGATCCCAGCTCCAGCCCCCGGCTCCCCACCTGTAGGGGGGTCGCCTCACAAGCAGTGAAGCAGGTCTGCAGGTGTCTATCTTTCTCTCCCCATCTCTGTCTTACCCTCCTCTCTCCATTTCTCTCTGTCCTACCCAATAACAGTGAAAACAATAATAATAACAACAACCCTAAACAACAAGAGAAACAAAAGGGGAAAAAAAACGGCCTCTGAACTACAACAATAAAACAACAAGGGCAACAAAAGGAAATAAATAAATATTTTTTAATAATGGCCACTGGGAGCTGTGGATTTGTAGTGAAGGCACTAAGCCCCAGTGATAATCCTGGAGGATATATATATTTGGAATTGAAGTAATGCATTAATATTCATATAGTTTGCATCAACTTCCTGTTGCAATTCCACATGCATTATCCTCCTGCCTCCATAAGGAATATACACAAACCCTAGCTGAAGAAACAAACTCAGGAATGATAAATAGCTTGCCCATCCTCATATCATCAGGAGGTAGCTAGCCTGGGACTAAATCCATGGCACTAGTGTTCTTATTCTATATATTCTTTCTATTACAATATCTACTAGTTAAGAGATCAAGTTCTTGTTTTTCACTAGAAGATGCTATGACCCTCAGTTGAAAGTGTTTATAATGTCAATAAAGTAACTGGGTCCAAAACTCTATTCTCCTAAAATATGGAGTCCTGTTGTTATTTATGAAGCGATCACAACCTTTCTTAGGAACTCCTTGGGACCCAACTTCTAGTGATACTTCTAGAAGTAACAGTGCCTAAAATAGGGCGCCACCCTATGGTACGGTGGCACCTGTTACTCACTCCAAATCATGGTTCCAATGAGAATGCTTTTGGATGTTGTAGAATATGGGAAATAATTCTAGGAATCTCTGGCTTACTCATCAGTTTCTTGTGCTTTGTTGAAAAAAAAAAAAAAAAGGTCCTGGAAAATAACACTCAGCCCCTACTATAAAATGAGAGCTTCAATGTCCTTTTATTTTTTTATTGGGGAGATTAATGGTTTACAGTCAACAATAAAATACAATTGTTTGTACATGTATAACATTTATTTATTTAGTTAGTTATAAAAAGGAGACATTGAAAAAAAAACATAGGATAAGAGGGGTACAACTCTACACAATTCCCATCACCAGAACTCCATATCCCATCCCCTCCAATGATAGATTTCTTATTCTTTAACCCTTTGGGAGTATGGACCCAAGGTCATTGTGGGATGCAGAAGGTGGAAGGTCTGGCTTCTGTAATTGCTTCCCCACTGAACATGGTCGCTGACAAATCAATCCATACTCCCAGCCTGCCTCTCTCTTTCCATAGTGAGGCAGGGCTCTGGGGAAGCGGAGCTCCAGGACACATTGTCCTTTTATTTTTAAACCATACCTGGGTGGAGAATACAGGTTTTTCACCATTCATAATAAATATGAAATTATATAATAATCTGGAACTTCACTACAACGATCTAACTGTATTTTGGATCCTTCTACTAAGAATCGGTGAGATAGTGTCTTTGTCAAGGTCACTGCAAACTTTAAGGCTGTAACAAGAATACAAGAGCTTATCATAAGTTAGTAGTTCCTATAGAGAAAATTTCTAGGATTAATAATAAATATGACACAATATGCATTTTTTCACTTTAAGTCCTTAGAGTTTACTCTTTTGCTTTGTCCTTGCCCTGATTCTGTCTTCAAAAGAATTCTAAAAAAATAAAGTAGCCTAATCCCTGTTTTAAAAAAAAAAAAGACTCTTCAATGATTCATATTGTCCAACCCTCATTACTTATTATAAAGTAAAATCCCAGTATACTTAGCTATCTTTATGTTTTCTCAGTTTACATGTATTCCCATATTTATCCTCCATACCAGTGCTATTTTATCAACAAGACCCAGATAAAGAGAAATAACTTATTAAAGATCATCTATTTATTAGTTTCAGCTTTGATCCTGTAATACAAAGTCTACTCTCTTTGAGTAAATTACTTCTATTGCTTTTTCTTTTGTCTGATATTTATGATTCTACTTGATTTTTTCCCAAACTGCTTTTCCAAGTATATTTTAATCACCTTCTATTTTGTTCTTTTATACAGGTACGAATTTTTTTTATTCAAATCTGAAGTAGTTTATTAACTGTACTCTGTAGGACATACCTACTTACAAAAACCCATGAGACATAATGACTGAGTCAGCATTGACATTGTCTAATCACCAAGTAAATTGTGATAATAGTAATTAAACTATCTCATGGTGAAAATGTATTGTAAACTACTTGGTGGTTGAAATAACTGTGCCTTTTCATGCTTCTTGTAAATGATATAAAAAAATTACATACATAAAAAGCACATACTCATATACCATTGATGCTGTTACACTAAATAAACAGAAACATAACTGAAATATATTAAGATTTGATAAGAAGCTGCATCAAAGATTGTGCAATATCCTGGACTATGTTTTCAGACATAGATTTGATTGCTCTCTTTTTGTCTCTGTCACTTATTCATTTGTCACCTTGAGCATTCAGTCAGATCTTTCTCAGCCTCCCATTTTGTCTCAGGTAAAATGGGGTAACTATAATAAAACATTCATGGTATAATGTTGGGAAAGAGTAATTTTAGAACCATGTACAATGTTGACTACTGTATCTAATAAGGATAAAACCTGGGGGCAGGCAGTGGTGCACCTGGTGGAGTGCACTTGTTACAATGTGCTAGGACTCAGGTTCAAACCCCCTGGCCCCAATCCCCACCTGTGGGAGAGAAAACTTTGTGAGTGGTGAAGCAGGGCTGCAGATGTCTCCCTCTCTCTCCGTCTCTACCAACCCTCCCACACACACACAATTTCTGGCTCTCTATGCAATAAGTAAATAAAAAATAATTAAAAAATTAAAACAAGGAATAAAACCCACTATATGTTGGGTTTTTTTTTCTTTTTTTTTTTTTTTGCCTCCAGGGTTATTGTTGGGGTTCGGTGCCTGCACTATGAATTTACTGCTCCTGTGGCCATTTTTTTTTTAGATATTTTGGATAGGACAGAGAGAAATTGAGAGAGATGGGGAAGATAGAGAGTGAGAGACCTACAGACCTGCTTCACTGCTTGTGAGGCGAACCCCCTGCAAGTGAGGAGCAAGGAGCTCGAACCAGGATACTTGCATGTGTCCTTGAGCTTTTTACTATGTGCACTTAACCCGGTGTGCCACTGTCCGACCCCCTCCCATTGTATGTTATTATTATTACTTTTACCACTGTTATTTTTATCATAATTATTATTACTTTTAGCAATGTTATTATTACTATTAATCTTAACTCCTCTCACTGTCTGATTGCCTGAGTAGGATCAAAGCTAGCAGGCATGAAAAGTGTGATTAGTAATAAAGATTAAGTGTCTCTATACCGATAGTCCTTTATGATTAATATTTTATGATAGATTCCATTTTCAAATTAAATTTAACGACCTTGATAGCACACAGAGGCCAATACTGGAATGGTGAATTATCTCAGTGGAGAACTAACTTTCTGTTAAAAATAATGTCCAGTTTAAATTATTTTGTTTGACTTCACAGGGAGCTACAGCTATCCTTAATGGGCAGAGGAAACTTATTCCAACTTACACATTACATTTCTTTATGTTGGGTACACACTTAATCTTTTTTTTTAAGTTGATAAGATCTTTTAGTAACCTAAGCCATGGCCAATGATCTCTATGTAGAACTCAGTCATTAACAATAAAAACAAGCAAAACAATCAATTTATTATTCACATCATTCGCTGATGTTCCTATGAACTGTTCTGCTTTCCTCTCATTCCTTTCACCCTTTATCAATAACTTATTTGTTTACTTATTTGTTGATTTATTGAACAGAGACAGAAATTGAAAGGGAAGAGGAAGAGGGAGAGAGAAAGAGAGAAAGAGAGAAAGAGATCTGTAGCACTGCTTCTCTCTTAGGAGATTCCTTCACCCTTTGTTCTTTTCTGTTTTTAGCCCCAATTTTCAGACTAATTCATGACATGTTCTGTCCCTACCCAAGGTAATCTACTGCTGATTGGGTTGCAAGAAATAGATTCATGAGTATGCATGGCATGAATACATAAATTTGCATGCTGGTGGGCCATATTGGTTTGTATCTTCTACAAGAAGCTCTGTGACACTGTTGACCTTTCAGTAAGATATATAAGAAATATTGATGAAATCAGTTTGCAACCTGAAAGTAATGTTCACAATGGGCATTACAGTTTCTACACTATATTTTGCTCATTGTTGCTTTCTGACTAGGAAGAACATCAAGGAGAGTCCCAGCCAAGCATGCATTAGGGTGGGAATCTTGCCCCCTACATGTAGAGGTTGGGGGCTTGAACCCCAGTTCTGGCACATTTTAGTATGTGCATTCAAGTGACTATGCCACCACCTAGCCCCTGTCCTTCTTCAAGATTTACTTTTTCATATTTTACACAAGACTTTGGACTCTAAAAATATGTTCCTTGGGGCTGGGTGGTGGTACACCTGGTTGAGTGCACATGTTGCAATGTGCAAGGACCCGGATTCAAGCCTCCAGCCCCCACCTACTGAGGGAAAGCTTCATATGTTGTGAAGTAGGTCTGCAGGTGTCTCTGTCTCTCTCCCTCTCTGTCTTCTCTTTCCCTCTTCATATCAGGCTGTTTTATCAAATAAATAAGGATAATAAAATAAACAAAATTTTTAAAAGATGTTCTTGTCATCTAAAAGTTTACTCATAAACTGAGAGTTTTTAGAAATCCTTCATTACTGTTCCTCACTGTTATCTATAGGACTGATTTATTGGTATTAATTATGAGTCATCTCCATTGTCTGTAGATGAGGCAATCGCCTCAGGTGTATATATATTTATTAAAATTTCAGATTAATCTTCAACGTTCCTTGAAAAATATCTGCCATATAACCTAATTGGCAAAGAACTTTGTTGTGGTACCAATCAGTCAGGTCAATCAATTTTCTGTCAGGAAAAAGTCTGACTTCATTTTCTAATTCAAATGAACATGTTAATGCATGCCTCCAAGACACTCATCTCACTTCTGAATTCAGATCCTGAAATTGATGGGTAGATAAAGTAGGGAATCTTGCCAATAGTTGTGTCACCTGGATGAAATAAACCACACATAGCCCACCTCAACATTTCAGTGGGGCTTCGAAGGGACTTGCCTTTAAGTGAGGCTTCCTACAACCTCAGGCAAATATAATACTCTGCATGCTGTCGTCCTGTTGTTTGAGTGCCTTGGGAATTTTTTATTTTATTTTTTATTAGTGATTTGATAATTATTAACAAGATTATAATAACAGAGGTAAAATTCCATATAGTTCCCACCACCAGAGTTCCATATCTCATCCCCTCCATTAGAAGCTTGATTCGCTATTCTTTATCCCATTGGAAGAATGGAGCAAAATTCTTTATAAGGTGCAGAAGGTGGAAGGTCTGGCTTCTGGAATTAATTCTCCACTGGACATGGGTGTTGGCAGGTGGATCCATATCCCCAGCCTGTTTCTCTTTCTCCCTGGTGGGGTAAGGCTCTGGAGAGGTGAGGTTCCAGGACACATTGGTGATGTCTTCTGCCCAGGAAGTCAGGATGACATCATAGTAATGTCTGCAACTTGGTGGCTGAAAGGCGGTAAGATATGAAGCCTTGGGAATTTTAACAGCTTCAAGGTAGGCATTGTACAAGCAGGGGGTTTGTGTTTTTTATTTAGTGGAATATATGCTGTGCTAATTCATAGCACAGAGAGATAAACTATACACTAGAAACATGCCAGCAACTGCCTTGTAAATCATCATTTTCCCCAATAAAATAATTTTAGGAAAAATAAAACAGACAAGCAAACAAAATGACTTTTATGAAAAGGAAGGTAGAAAAAAGAGATTGAAAAAATTTTTGACTACACTGTTGAAAATCTAGAGAATGACCAGCTTGTAACTACCCATGCAGGCAAATTCTGGACCATCACCCTGAAATTTTCAGCAGTACATGTACCCCAGTTTAGAGACAGCTGCCACAAGACTTAGGTCCTGGCCCAAATTTGGCATTCAATTAGTATAAATCAATGTTTTACCATGATTTATTTATCCTGGGACAATGTGTGTACATTCTTACAAAAGACTTTTTTTTTTTCTCAAAGTTTATTTCCATATCGATATTCATTTTATTGAATACCTAGCTTTGCTTTAAAAGTTAATATGTTTCCTGGATCAAATTTTAAAAACAGCAAAGTTCTTCACCCCAAAAAAGACTTTTAGCTTATACTTCCACATTGGGGATGATAACTAGAGGGTTCTGTACCCCCAATTATACCAGGACCCAAAACATCTATTACCAGTAACATTGTTTTTCTTTATCTTTTATTTATAAAAAGGAAACATTGAAAAAAAAAAAGTAGGATAAGAGGGGTACAACTCCACACATTTCCCACCATCAGAACTCCATATCCCATTCCCTCCCCTGATAGCTTTCCTATTCTTTATCCCTCTAAGAGTATGGATACAAGGTCATTGTGGGATGCAGAAGATGGAAAGTCTGACTTCTGTAATTGCTTCCCCACTGAACATGGGCATTGATAGACTGATCCATACTCCTAGCCTGCCTCTCTCTTTCCCTAGTGGGGCAGAACTCTGGTGAAGCAGGGCTCCAGGACACACTGGTGGGTTTGTCTGTCCAGGGAAGTCTGTTTGGCATCATGGTAGCATCTGGACCTGGTGGCTGAAAAGAGAGTTAACATGGAAAGCCAAACAAGTTGTTGACTAATCATGAACCTAAAGTCTGGAATAGTGCAGATGAAGACTTGGGGGGTCTCCATTTTGTAGATACCTAGTAGGCCTATTTTAGTTATTTTCCAAAGGGCCCTTGACTATACTAGTTTGTTTTTTTATTTTTCTTTTCCCTGAGCCTAAAATCTGATATGCAGGTGGATTCAAGTTATTCTGTAAGGAGATGATGTCATGGCTGGAAAAAGGACCAGAAAGCTGGATCAGGGAAGAGAGTAGCTTCCAAATATGGAAAAGGTGTGTAAATGTTATTGACTATAATCCCCATCGATTTGATGTGATCTGGAGCCCATATTCAGCTTAGGACCTCTGTGACCTCTGCATCCCTGTGGATTTGAGCTCACATTCTGTGGTCATGAGTAGGAATGTTCCAAGCTGCCCCAATATCAGGACCCCAATATCTTCCTTAGGTGGAGCATAGAGTATGTTGTCCAGCCTCCCTTTGAACTTTGTTTTTATACTGTCTCTGAAAAGAGGAGAGAATCTGAGAAACACAGAGAAAGTGAGACACTATTTTGCTTCTCTGAGAGAAGAGAAAAAAAGGAAGATCACTGACAACTTGTAAGACATGTAGATCTGATTTAGAAATGATGTGAAGGCAGGCCAAAAAAGGTTTTTGGATATTGATATAGATAGATAGGTATAGACATAGCCAACCCTTTTATGCAACCTGGGGAGAACTACAGTTTCTGTATAAGTACCACACGCTAACCGATTGCACCACTGGTGCTCCAGAATTATAGTTTCTGCTGGAGAGAGATAGGGACACAGAATTCTGGTGGTGGGAATGATGCGGAGTTATACTTCATTATCTTCAAATTCTGTAAAGCATTATTAAATCACTAATAATTCATAAATAAAATTAAGAAAATATAGGGGAGAGTATACAATGCTGCTTTGAATTCACATCACTGTCATTTGCAGCTTTCTTGCATTCATGCACTAAGTTAAGTTCCCATTATCTTTAACTCGTGTATCCTTTTATTTTTTTTTGATAAATAAATAGTAAAATGGATACAATAGAATGTGTTTTTTTCTGTCCCATAACCAGACCTATATTTATGAATGTTGACTTAGCACTGAGGATTACTCTTTTTTAATGTATTGATTTACCACTGGGTGGCAACCCTATACAATTTCCAGGGAAGGGAAGGTTGTGGCATAACCTGTTAAGCACACATATCACCATGCGCAAGGATCTGGGATCGACTCCCCGCTCCCCACCTGCAGGAGGAACACTTTACAAGTGGTCAAGCTAGCCTGCAGGTGTCTCTCTGTCTCTTTCCTTCTCTATCTCCCCCTCCTCTCTGAATTTTTCTCTGTCCTGTCTAATAAAATGGAACAAATGGCCACCAGGAGCAGCAGATTCATAGTTCCAACACCAAGCCCCAGTGATAACCCTGGAGGCATCATCATCATCATAACAATAAATAATAATAATTGCTTAATTAGATAAAATAAAATTTTCAGAGTACAGTTTCATATGTCTACATTTGTATAATACTCACCATAGGAACTACCTATATTCCACTGCTGCCATAGGACCCAAATGCATCCATGTGCTGACTATTTCACCTAAAGGGTTTCCTTTTAAAGTTTTCCAAAAAGATCTATCTAGGGCTTTTTTTTTTTAGTCTTCATAAGTCATTGGTTGACATTTTACATAAAAGTCAGCAGGACATGATGTAGGATTAATCTTTCCCACTTTCATTTTCTCATCTGCACTAACTGGTGTGATCCTCACTTGCCATGTATGGTTTTTTAGACACTTAAAGCATAGCCAAGCTGAATTGAGATGCCCTAAGAACAAAATACATGGAAAATTTTAAAAATTGACTACTATATCATAGTCAGATAAATCTACATATATAATTTTATAGAGATAACTATAGATTGGGGGCCAGGCAGTGGTACACCTGGTTAAGCACATATCTGATGTTGGACATTTGGGTTGCTGGCACCATTGTGATTTCCAGTCAGATGTTATCTTATTATATTTTATTATTTTTATTTTGGCTTCTGTATATTACACAGTATCAAAAAAAAATCAACGCCAGTGAATTAGCTTCCTGAATAGTGTGTTGTTTTGCCATGTGCATGACCCAGGTTTGAACACTACCACCACTACCTCTGGTACTGTGTGGGTATGTGGTAGTCTCTCTTCTCCCTGCCTCTATCTAAAAAAATATATATGGATTAAAGAAAGAAATATTACCTCTCCTTATCTAGATAGGAGAAGGCTGTGTGGAACCTGATATTAACAGTCCAAATGTGTACAAATGTGTAGTGATAAAAAGGAAAATCCATTTTTTTATTATGTAAAGAAGTGATTCTGTAAAGAACAATAGATCAAAAGAATTTTCTCTTAGTACCATCAGAGATAAAAATTGCTTCCAGGGGGTTGAGTGGTGGCACACTTGACTGAGCACACATATTACAATGCTCAAGCACCCAGCTTCAAGCTCTGGTACCCACCTGCAGGGGGAAGCTTCACAAGTGAAGTAGTGCTGCACAAGTGAAGTAGTGCTCTCTGTCCTATCCAACAATAATGACATCAGTAATGACAACAATAACAATAGCTGCAACAATAAAACAACAAGGGTAACAAAAGGGAAAATAAATTTAAATTTTTTTTTTTAAAAAGACTGCAACCCTCATTAGGTCCTCTGCTATCCTGTTCCAGGACCTGAACTCTCCCCTCCACCAACCCCAGAGGTTTTTTTTTGTTTTGTTTTGTTTTTACTTTGATGCAATACACCAACTCCAGTCCAAGTTCTACTTAGTGTTTTCTCTTCTGATTTTGTTTTAAAAAATCTTTTTAAGGATAAAAATGACATTGTAAATAACAAGCTAGTACTCTTGAGAATATACTTTGTGCGAGTATTTGTAAAGATGATGAGCATCAGAAATATTAAGATGCTGACCTGGTCACAAAGATGTTTGCAACACCTCTTAAAGGTGAAAAGGGAGTTCATTGATAAGTCCAACAGGAATTAAGGGCAAGACTGCCCACCGTATGCTATTGATACCACCTCATAGTGGAAAGAATAAATGAGTCAAGATTTGGCAGTACAGAACTAAGGAATCACACTAGAGGAAGAGTATGGTTAAATGCTAGGAGTAGGGGTGTGTATAAGGTGTAAAGACAACAGCATACAAAAAATTTGGCAAGCAAAAGTGAGTTGTATAAAAGAATGGTGATTTACAAATTTTGTCACTTAAGTGAACAGTGATAGATTAGTTGAGTCACATCATAGGACTGGGCTAGTGTGAAGATAAGAATTTTCCAGAAATGTTGAATCATCCTTAATGCATTCCTTAATCATAGCATTGGCATTTTATAATTTTAATTGTAAAATTTGCTGAGATTTTGGCTAGCCTTTTTCATTTCCATAAAACAAGCATGAAGTGAAGCAGTGACATGTTTAATTATTGATTGATGACATATCTGAAACCAACACTTGTTTCAGGTTTAAATATTTGTTTAATTGCTATTTGTGGAATCAAAGGTCTTTTTTTATCTGTTCTTAACTAAAGATTTTGAGAAGGGTAAGTAAATTATAATAAATTGACACCAGTTATTTATTGAATTAATAAAGGAGTATCCATAATTACCCATGAGTTTGCTCAGGTTATCAACTTATTCTATCTTTTGCCTCACATGCTGAAGATTTTTATTGAAAAGGAGACATTGATCCACAAACAAAGTTGCACCACTCAATGCATTAGTGCTTTATTACCTACCAGGATCACTAAGAAGGATATAACTAGATTTGTCATGATTTGTAGAAAAGTTTCATGCAATTGATGTTATTGTATCATGAAGGATGAATAGAAAAGAATTCAGCACTGAACAAAAAAGCTAGGAAGGCTATTTTAAGTATGTTCCTAGGGGGCCCTGACTAGTAATTTTTGATTGAGTGTGATAGCTAATGTGGAAGTGGACTAAAAGTATTCTCTGGGAAGTTGGCATCAGAGTTGATATAAGACTAGAAAGGTGGATTAGAGCAGAGAGTAGCTGACAAGCTTGAAGAAGATATATTGATACAATTAAACTATATACCCCGTAGATCTGACCCAGGGCCCACATATATTCAGATTTAGCACGGGAGCCTGTGTAACTTCTGAGGCCCTGTCAGTCTGAGTTTGCAATACATGGTCATAGCTAGGAATATTCTAGTCTGCACTAATTTCTGGACCAAACTTCCTTGAATGGTAGGGTAAGATGACCCAGCCTCCCTTTGGAGAATGGGGCAGCCCCTACTATTGTTACTTACAGTGATGGAAAGGTCTGGAGAAGCCCACAATACAACTTATGATGATGTTTCCTGATAGAAATGACCAGTTACGGTGGAGAGAAGGATCTACTAGAGGTCTAGGCCCATCAAATCTATATGGGAATCCAAGAAATCCCTGACTAGGGCCCCACATGATGTGGTAGTCTGGTATTGACTAAAAAAAGGCCATCATTAAATGAGCCAGCCTCTTGTCCTTATTCAGCTTTTGTAGTCCTTTCTTTATCTGATGAATTTAGACTTTCTCCCAGTTGTTAAAGCATTGAGTGACATTACATCCAAACAGGTACTAGGTTTATGTGGTCTGGCCTCAAGGATTTTGACCGCACTAGGATTTTAGTGGAGTAAAGATAACTTTCAATTTTACTGCATTTACTTGTTAGATGATTATGATAAACATTGTCACAGGGACAATACTTGTCCTTTAGTTGATATATATATATATATATATCAGTATATTTCTTGGCCAATTATATACAGTGTTTCTTCTAAGAGTTATAAGGGGTGACAATAATGCTGATGCTGCCAGAAGAGATTAGGAGATACATCTTACGTACTTTCTTTTGTGTAGTTTGTTCAGTAGATTGAGTGATTGAGGGAAGTGAAGTGGGGGGTATGTCTAGGCTTAAATAGTAAATATTTAATTATAAAAATTTATGATGCCTTCTTTAGTCCTTCCTGCTTGCTTGCTGAGCTTATTAGGTCTAAGTCTAATCACAGATGGCTATTAATCACTTTTACTTTGAGATATATATGGGGTGGGGGAGACACCTGTAGCATAGCTCCACTGCTTATGAAACTTTCCCACTCAGGTGGGAATCTGAGTTTGAACCCTGCCATCATACATGGTAACAAGTCTGCTTTCCCAAGTTTGGCACCACCCAATCTGTAATAATTGATATATTTTTAAATTATCTTTATTTATTTATTGAATAGAGATATCCAGAAATTGAGAGGAAAGGGGAGATAGAGAGACACCTGCTGTACTGCTTCACCACTCCTGAAGCTTCCTCCCTGCAGGTATGGACCAGGGGCTTGAATCCAGGTACTTGAGCACTGTAACATGTGCACTCAACCAGGTATGTCACTACCTGGCCCTATAATTGATATTTTCTTTTACACTAGGATGTAGTGTAAATAAATTTTAATAAGCCAATAGTTCCTTTATATTTTCCTATAAAGTTCCCATGTCCTATAATTAAATATAGAGTGTGGTATACATTATAATAAAGTATTATAGTAATAATTATAAACAAATTATTTTCACCGATTGACTGCTATAAGTTGACCTCTTGTTCTCCATACATCTCTTACGCATTGCCACAGTGCAAGTTTTCTCATTATTAACGAAGTCACATTTCATCTTTACGGAAACAGCTCTCTTGTCAAAGTGTGATTTGACATTCTCTCAAGCTAACTTTCTGTAGCTTATATATATTGTTGTTGTTTTAATTTATTGAGGGATTAATAGTATACAGTTGACAGTGAAATACAATAGTATGTATATGTATAACATTTCTCAGTTTTCCACATAACACTGTAAACAACCCCCCCACGTCCTCCTACTTCATCATGTTCCAGGAACTGAATACTCCCTCTCACCCCAGAGTCCTTTACTTTAGTGCTATACATCAAGCCCAATCCAAGTTCTTTTTTTGTCTCCCTTCTTAGTTTTCAGCTTCTGTCCATAAGTGAGATCATCTTGTATTCATCCTTCTCTTTCTGGCTTATTTCACTTAACATGATTCCTTCAAGCTCCATCCAAGATAAGGTAAAGAAGGTGAATTCACCATATTCTTTTATTTCTTTATTGGCAGATTAATGGTTTACAATTGATGATAAAATACAATAGTTTTACATGCATAATATTTCTCAGTGTTTTATATAGCAGTACAACTCCTACTAGGTCCTCCTCTGCCTTAATGATCCAGGACCTGAACCCACCCCAAAGTCTTTAACTTTGATTCAATATGCCAACTCCAGCCCAAGTTATGCTTTGTGTTTTCCTTTCTGTTCTTATTATTTATCTTCTGTCTATAAGTGAGATCATCCCATATTCATCATTCTCTCCCGGATTTACCTCACTTAACAAGATTCTTTTAAACTCATTCCAAGATGAGGTGAAGAAGGTGAATTCACCTTTTTCAAAAGTGATTTATTTATTTTTTAATTTATTTTTTATTTAAGAAAGGATAAATTAGCAAAACCATAGGGTAGGGGGGTACAACTCCACACAGTTCCCACCACCCAATCTCCATATCCCATCCCTTCCCCTGATAGCTTTCCCATTCTCTATCCCTCTGGGAGCATGGACCCAGGGTCCTTGTGGGTTGCAGAAGGTGGAAGGTCTAGCTTCTGTAATTGCTTCCCCACTGAAGATGGACGTTGATTGGTCGGTCCATACTCCCAGTCTGCCTCTCTCTTTCCCTAGTAGGGTGGGTCTCTGGGGAAGCTGAGCTCCAGGACACATTGGTGGGGTCTTCAGTCCAGGGAAGCCTGGCCGGCATCCTGATGGAATCTGGAACCTGGCGGCTGAAAAGAGAGTTAACATACAAAGCCGAACAAATTGTTGAGCAATCATGGGCCCAAAGCTTGGAATAGTGGAGAGGAAGTGTTGGGGGGGGGGGGTACTCACTGCAAACTCTAGTGTACTTCTGCTTTCAGGAATATATTTTGCACTAGTTTCTGGATACGTGTGAACATATGCTCTCTCTCACAGAACCTGGTCTATATCTAGGTTTTGGGACTTTGTTAGAAAGTGAACCACCTGGGATGGAATTAGAGAATACTATGAAAGGAAAGGTCTCACCCGAGTAATGAAGCTGAAGGGTTGTCACTCCACACCTGAAGTCTCTGGACACAGTCTGAGCTGAAGCATGTTGAGGTGGCAATAGTTGTGTTGATTAGGTTGCGATTGGCAGATGCATTATTATTTGATATGGATTGGGAGAGGCATGCTGGAAAGTGGGCCCTATCCTAAGGTTCCAGGACTGGGGGAAATATAGGCTCTATAGTGGAGATGTGAGGTTTCTGCTGTCTTAGGGTTCAAAAAGACAATGGATAAGTAATGTTATCACCACATTATTTGGTAATTGGGTTAACTTTGAAAAGTCCTTTTGTTAGTGTTTGTTGTATAGTACCCAGTATCTTGTATATAGCTGTGCCATTGGTTGCTTCTGATCTACTTGGTCTAGGCTTTTGAGAGAGTTCACATATCAAATACACAGCCTATATATTAAAAATACTCAGTCTGTGTTTTAAAAACTTCGAGACATACAATTAATTTCCCCCTCTCATATTAACTAGTGATTTATATGATTACACTTTACTAGGAGTGTACATAAACACCATTCCCACCACCAAGACTGTGTCCCATCCCACCCCCCACCCCTACCCCCCACTGGCCCAGGAAGCTGCATGTCCACCCTCCCCCTCACCACAGGGTTTTTACTTTGGTGCCCTACTTTCAATTTAGTCAGATCCTGCTTTTAGTTTCCCTTTCAGATCTTCTTTCTCAACTTCTGTTGATGAGTGGGATCATCCCATACTCATCTTTACCTTTCTGACTTAGCTCACTTAACATAATTCCTTCTAGCTCTGTCAAGATGGGTCAGAGAAGGTGGGTTCATTGTTCTTGATAGCTGTATAGTATTCCATTGTGTATATATACCACAGTGATTTATTAATGTATTTTTTATTTATTTAAAAAAGGAGACATTAACAAAACTGTAGGATAGGAGGAGTACAACTCCACACAATTCCCACCACCAGATCTCTATATCCTATCCCCTCCCCTGATAGCTTTCTCATTCTCTATCCCTCTGGGAGTGTGGACCCAAGGTCATTGTGGGTTGCAGAAGGTGGAAGGTCTGGCTTCTGTAATTGCTTCCCCGCTGATCATGGGCGTTGACTGGTGGATCCATACTCCGTTTGCCTCTCTCTTTTCCTAGTATGGTGAGGCTCTGGAAAAGCAGAGCTCCAGGACACATTGGTGGGGTTGTCTGTCCAGGGAAGTCTGGTCGGCATCATGCTGGCATCTGGAACCTGGTGGCTGAAAAGAGAGTTAACATACAGAGCCAAACAAATTTTTAAACCATTATGGACCTGAAGGCTGGAATAGTACTGATGAAGTGTTATGGGGTACTCACTGCAGACTGTTGTGTACTTCTGCTTTCAGGTATATATTTTGCCCTAGTTTATGGATACGTGTGAATGAATTCACCATTTTTTAACAGCTGAGTGGTATTATACTGTGTATATGTACCACAACTTACTCAGCC